>NW_027411841.1:0-124507 GCF_047663935.1 Musca autumnalis
ACTTTTCCCATACAAAAGTTCACCGGAGATGACTTTTCCCATACAAAAGTTCACCGGAGATGACTTTCCCAATACAAAAGTTCACCGGAGATGACTTTCCCAATACAAAAGTTCACCGGAGATGACTTTCCCAATACAAAAGTTCACCTGAGATGACTGTCCCAATACAAAAGTTCACCGGAGATGACTTTCCCAATACAAAAGTTCACCGGAGATGACTTTTCCCATACAAAAGTTCACCGGAGATGACTTTCCCAATACAAAAGTTCACCGGGCATGACTTTCCCAATACAAAAGTTCACCGGAGATGACTTTCCCAATATAAAAGTTCACCGGAGATGACTTTTCCCATACAAAAGTTCACCGGAGATGACTTTCCCAATACAAAAGTTCACCGGGCATGACTTTCCCAATACAAAAGTTCACCGGAGATGACTTTCCCAATACAAAAGTTCACCGGAGATGACTTTCCCAATACAAAAGTTCACCGGAGATGACTTTCCCAATACAAAAGTTCACCGGAGATGACTTTCCCAATACAAAAGTTCACCGGAGATGACTTTCCCAATACAAAAGTTCACCGGGCATGACTTTCCCAATACAAAAGTTCACCGGAGATGACTTTCCCAATACAAAAGTTCACCGGGCACGACTTTCCCAATACAAAAGTTCACCGGAGATGACTTTTCCCATACAAAAGTTCACCGGAGATGACTTTCCCAATACAAAAGTTCACCGGAGATGACTTTTCCAATACAAAAGTTCACCGGAGATGACTTTCACAATACAAAAGTTCACCGGAGATGACTTTCCCAATACAAAAGTTCACCGGGCATGACTTTCCCAATACAAAAGTTCACCGGAGATGACTTTCCCAATACAAAAGTTCACCGGAGATGACTTTCCCAATACAAAAGTTCACCGGAGATGACTTTCCCAATACAAAAGTTCACCGGAGATGACTTTCCCAATACAAAAGTTCACCGGGCATGACTTTTCCCATACAAAAGTTCACCGGAGATGACTTTCCCAATACAAAAGTTCACCGGAGATAACTTTTCCCATACAAAAGTTCACCGGAGATGACTTTTCCCATACAAAAGTTCACCGGAGATGACTTTCCCAATACAAAAGTTCACCGGAGATGACTTTCCCAATACAAAAGTTCACCGGAGATGACTTTCCCAATACAAAAGTTCACCGGAGATGACTTTCCCAATACAAAAGTTCACCGGAGATGACTTTCCCAATACAAAAGTTCACCGGAGATGACTTTTCCCATACAAAAGTTCACCGGAGATGACTTTTCCAATACAAAAGTTCACCGGGCATGACTTTCCCAATACAAAAGTTCACCGGAGATGACTTTCCCAATATAAGAGTTCACCGGAGATGACTTTTCCCATACAAAAGTTCACCGGAGATGACTTTCCCAATACAAAAGTTCACCGGAGATGACTTTTCCCATACAAAAGTTCACCGGAGATGACTTTCCCAATACAAAAGTTCACCGGAGATGACTTTTCCCATACAAAAGTTCACCGGAGATGACTTTCCCAATACAAAAGTTAACCGGAGATGACTTTCCCAATACAAAAGTTCACCGGAGATGACTTTCCCAATACAAAAGTTCACCGGAGATGACTTTTCCCATACAAAGGTTCACCGGAGATGTCTTTCCCAATACAAAAGTTCACCGGGCATGACTTTCCCAATACAAAAGTTCACCGGGCATGACTTTCCCAATACAAAAATTCACCGGGCATGACTTTCCCAAAACAAAAGTTCACCGGGCATGACTTTCCCAATACAAAAGTTCACCGGAGATGACTTTCCCAATACAAAAGTTCACCGGGCATGACTTTCCCAATACAAAAGTTCACCGGAGATGACTTTCCCAATACAAAAGTTCACCGGAGATGACTTTTCCCATACAAAAGTTCACCGGAGATGACTTTTCCCATACAAAAGTTCACCGGAGATGACTTTCCCAATACAAAAGTTCACCGGAGATGACTTTCCCATACAAAAGTTCACCGGAGATGACTTTTCCCATACAAAAGTTCACCGGGCATGACTTTCCCAATACAAAAGTTCACCGGGCATGACTTTCCCAATACAAAAGTTCACCGGGCATGACTTTCCCAAAACAAAAGTTCACCGGGCATGACTTTCCCAATACAAAAGTTCACCGGAGATGACTTTCCCAATACAAAAGTTCACCGGAGATGACTTTCCCAATACAAAAGTTCACCGGAGATGACTTTTCCCATACAAAAGTTCACCGGAGATGACTTTCCCAATACAAAAGTTCACCGGAGATGACTTTTCCCATACAAAAGTTCACCGGAGATGACTTTCCCAATACAAAAGTTCACCGGAGATGACTTTTCCCATACAAAAGTTCACCGGAGATGACTTTCCCAATACAAAAGTTCACCGGAGATGACTTTCCCAATACAAAAGTTCACCGGAGATGACTTTCCCAATACAAAAGTTCACCGGAGATGACTTTCCCAATACAAAAGTTCACCGGAGATGACTTTCCCAATACAAAAGTTCACCGGGCATGACTTTCCCAATACAAAAGTTCACCGGGCATGACTTTCCCAATACAAAAGTTCACCGGGCATGACTTTCCCAAAACAAAAGTTCACCGGGCATGACTTTCCCAATACAAAAGTTCACCGGAGATGACTTTCGCAATACAAAAGTTCACCGGAGATGACTTTCCCAATACAAAAGTTCACCGGAGATGACTTTCCCAATACAAAAGTTCACCGGGCATGACTTTCCCAATACAAAAGTTCACCGGAGATGACTTTCCCAATACAAAAGTTCACCGGAGATGACTTTCCCAATACAAAAGTTCACCGGAGATGACTTTCCCAATACAAAAGTTCACCGGGCATGACTTTTCCCATTCAAAAGTTCACCGGAGATGACTTTCCCAATACAAAAGTTCACCGGAGATGACTTTTCCCATACAAAAGTTCACCGGAGATGACTTTTCCCATACAAAAGTTCACCGGAGATGACTTTCCCAATACAAAATTTCACCGGAGATGACTTTCCCAATACAAAAGTTCACCGGAGATGACTTTCCCAATACAAAAGTTCACCGGAGATGACTTTCCCAATACAAAAGTTCACCGGAGATGACTTTTCCCATACAAAAGTTCACCGGAGATGACTTTCCCAATACAAAAGTTCACCGGGCATGACTTTCCCAATACAAAAGTTCACCGGAGATGACTTTCCCAATACAAAAGTTCACAGGAGATGACTTTCCCAATATAAAAGTTCACCGGAGATGACTTTTCCCATACAAAAGTTCACCGGAGATGACTTTCCCAATACAAAAGTTCACCGGAGATGACTTTTCCCATACAAAAGTTCACCGGAGATGACTTTCCCAATACAAAATTTCACCGGAGATGACTTTTCCCATACAAAAGTTCACCGGAGATGACTTTCCCAATACAAAAGTTCACCGGAGATGACTTTCCCAATACAAAAGTTCACCGGAGATGACTTTTCCCATACAAAAGTTCACCGGAGATGACTTTCCCAATACAAAAGTTCACCGGAGATGACTTTCCCAATACAAAAGTTCACCGGGCATGACTTTCTCAATACAAAAGTTCACCGGAGATGACTTTCCCAATACAAAAGTTCACCGGAGATGACTTTCCCAATACAAAAGTTCACCGGGCATGACTTTCCCAATACAAAAGTTCACCGGAGATGACTTTCCCAATACAAAAGTTCACCGGGCATGACTTTCCCAAAACAAAAGTTCACCGGAGATGACTTTCCCAATACAAAAGTTCACCGGGCATGACTTTCCCAATATAAAAGTTCACCGGGCATGACTTTCCCAATACAAAAGTTCACCGGAGATGACTTTCCCAATACAAAAGTTCACCGGAGATGACTTTCCCAATACAAAAGTTCACCGGAGATGACTTTCCCAATACAAAAGTTCACCGGAGATGACTTTCCCAATACAAAAGTTCACCGGAGATGACTTTTCCCATACAAAAGTTCACCGGAGATGACTTTCCCAATACAAAAGTTCACCGGAGATGACTTTCCCAATACAAAAGTTCACCGGAGATGACTTTTCCCAATACAAAAGTTCACCGGAGATGACTTTCCCAATACAAAAGTTCACCGGAGATGACTTTTCCCATACAAAAGTTCACCGGAGATGACTTTCCCAATACAAAAGTCCACCGGAGATGACTTTTCCCATACAAAAGTTCACCGGGCATGACTTTCCCAATACAAAAGTTCACCGGAGATGACTTTCCCAATACAAAAGTTCACCGGAGATGACTTTTCCCATACAAAAGTTCACCGGAGATGACTTTCCCAATACAAAAGTTCACCGGGCACGACTTTCCCAATACAAAAGTTCACCGGGCATGACTTTCCCAATACAAAAGTTCACCGGGCATGACTTTCCCAATACAAAAGTTCACCGGGCATGACTTTCCCAATACAAAAGTTCAACCGGAGATGACTTTTCCCATACAAAAGTTCACCGGAGATGACTTTCCCAATACAAAAGTTCACCGGAGATGACTTTCCCAATACAAAAGTTCACCGGAGATGACTTTTCCCATACAAAAGTTCACCGGGCATGACTTTCCCAATACAAAAGTTCACCCGGGCATGACTTTCCCAATACAAAAGTTCACCGGGCATGACTTTCCCAATACAAAAGTTCACCGGAGATGACTTTTCCCATACAAAAGTTCACCGGAGATGACTTTTCCCATACAAAAGTTCACCGGAGATGACTTTCCCAATACAAAAGTTCACCGTAGATGACTTTCCCAATACAAAAGTTCACCGGAGATGACTTTCCCAATACAAAAGTTCACCGGAGATGACTTTCCCAATACAAAAGTTCACCGGAGATGACTTTTCCCAATACAAAAGTTCACCGGAGATGACTTTCCCAATACAAAAGTTCACCGGAGATGACTTTCCCAATACAAAAGTTCACCGGGCACGACTTTCCCAATACAAAAGTTCACCGGAGATGACTTTCCCAATACAAAAGTTCACCGGAGATGACTTTCCCAATACAAAAGTTCACCGGAGATGACTTTTCCAATACAAATTTCACCGGAGATGACTTTCCCAATACAAAAGTTCACCGGAGATGACTTTCCCAATACAAAAGTTCACCGGAGATGACTTTTCCCAATACAAAAGTTCACCGGAGATGACTTTCCCAATACAAAAGTTCACCGGAGATGACTTTCCCATACAAAAGTTCACCGGAGATGACTTTCCCAATACAAAAGTCCACCGGAGATGACTTTTCCCATACAAAAGTTCACCGGGCATGACTTTCCCAATACAAAAGTTCACCGGAGATGACTTTCCCAATACAAAAGTTCACCGGAGATGACTTTTCCCATACAAAAGTTCACCGGAGATGACTTTCCCAATACAAAAGTTCACCGGGCACGACTTTCCCCATACAAAAGTTCACCGGGCATGACTTTCCCAATACAAAGTTCACCGGGCATGACTTTCCCAATACAAAAGTTCACCGGGCATGACTTTCCCAATACAAAAGTTCACCGGAGATGACTTTTCCCATACAAAAGTTCACCGGAGATGACTTTCCCAATACAAAAGTTCACCGGGCATGACTTTCCCAATACAAAAGTTCACCGGGCATGACTTTCCCAATACAAAAGTTCACCGGAGATGACTTTTCCCATACAAAAGTTCACTGGAGATGACTTTTCCCATACAAAAGTTCACCGGAGATGACTTTCCCAATACAAAAGTTCACCGGAGATGACTTTCCCAATACAAAAGTTCACCGGAGATGACTTTCCCAATACAAAAGTTCACCGGAGATGACTTTCCCAATACAAAAGTTCACCGGAGATGACTTTTCCCATACAAAAGTTCACCGGAGATGACTTTCCCAATACAAAAGTTCACCGGAGATGACTTTTCCCATACAAAAGTTCACCGGAGATGACTTTCCCAATACAAAAGTTCACCGGAGATGACTTTTCCCATACAAAAGTTCACCGGAGATGACTTTCCCAATACAAAAGTTCACCGGAGATGACTTTTCCCATACAAAAGTTCACCGGAGATGACTTTCCCAATACAAAAGTTCACCGGAGATGACTTTTCCCATACAAAAGTTCACCGGAGATGACTTTCCCAATACAAAAGTTCACCGGGCATGACTTTCCCAATACAAAAGTTCACCGGAGATGACTTTTCCCATACAAAAGTTCACCGGGCATGATTTTCCCAATACAAAAGTTCACCGGAGATGACTTTCCCAATACAAAAGTTCACCGGAGATGACTTTTCCCATACAAAAGTTCACCGGGCATGACTTTCCCAATACAAAAGTTCACCGGAGATGACTTTTCCCATACAAAAGTTCACCGGAGATGACTTTCCCAATACAAAAGTTCACCGGAGATGACTTTTCCCATACAAAAGTTCACCGGAGATAACTTTCCCAATACAAAAGTTCACCGGAGATGACTTTCCCAATACAAAAGTTCACCGGAGATGACTTTCCCAATACAAAAGTTCACCGGAGATGACTTTTCCCAATACAAAAGTTCACCGGAGATGACTTTCCCAATACAAAAGTTCACCGGAGATGACTTTTCCCATACAAAAGTTCACCGGAGATGACTTTCCCAATACAAAAGTCCACCGGAGATGACTTTTCCCATACAAAAGTTCACCGGGCATGACTTTCCCAATACAAAAGTTCACCGGAGATGACTTTCCCAATACAAAAGTTCATCGGAGATGACTTTTCCCATACAAAAGTTCACCGGAGATGACTTTCCCAATACAAAAGTTCACCGGGCACGACTTTCCCAATACAAAAGTTCACCGGGCATGACTTTCCCAATACAAAAGTTCACCGGGCATGACTTTCCCAATACAAAAGTTCACCGGGCATGACTTTCCCAATACAAAAGTTCACCGGAGATGACTTTTCCCATACAAAAGTTCACCGGAGATGACTTTCCCAATACAAAAGTTCACCGGAGATGACTTTCCCAATACAAAAGTTCACCGGAGATGACTTTTCCCATACAAAAGTTCACCGGGCATGACTTTCCCAATACAAAAGTTCACCGGGCATGACTTTCCCAATACAAAAGTTCACCGGGCATGACTTTCCCAATACAAAAGTTCACCGGAGATGACTTTTCCCATACAAAAGTTCACCGGAGATGACTTTTCCCATACAAAAGTTCACCGGAGATGACTTTCCCAATACAAAAGTTCACCGGAGATGACTTTCCCAATACAAAAGTTCACCGGAGATGACTTTCCCAATACAAAAGTTCACCGGAGATGACTTTCCCAATACAAAAGTTCACCGGAGATGACTTTTCCCAATACAAAAGTTCACCGGAGATGACTTTCCCAATACAAAAGTTCACCGGAGATGACTTTCCCAATACAAAAGTTCACCGGGCACGACTTTCCCAATACAAAAGTTCACCGGAGATGACTTTCCCAATACAAAAGTTCACCGGAGATGACTTTCCCAATACAAAAGTTCACCGGAGATGACTTTTCCCATACAAAAGTTCACCGGAGATGACTTTCCCAATACAAAAGTTCACCGGAGATGACTTTCCCAATACAAAAGTTCAGCGGAGATGACTTTTCCCAATACAAAAGTTCACCGGAGATGACTTTCCCAATACAAAAGTTCACCGGAGATGACTTTTCCCATACAAAAGTTCACCGGAGATGACTTTCCCAATACAAAAGTCCACCGGAGATGACTTTTCCCATACAAAAGTTCACCGGGCATGACTTTCCCAATACAAAAGTTCACCGGAGATGACTTTCCCAATACAAAAGTTCACCGGAGATGACTTTTCCCATACAAAAGTTCACCGGAGATGACTTTCCCAATACAAAAGTTCACCGGGCACGACTTTCCCCATACAAAAGTTCACCGGGCATGACTTTCCCAATACAAAAGTTCACCGGGCATGACTTTCCCAATACAAAAGTTCACCGGGCATGACTTTCCCAATACAAAGTTCACCGGAGATGACTTTTCCCATACAAAAGTTCACCGGAGATGACTTTCCCAATACAAAAGTTCACCGGAGATGACTTTCCCAATACAAAAGTTCACCGGAGATGACTTTTCCCATACAAAAGTTCACCGGGCATGACTTTCCCAATACAAAAGTTCACCGGGCATGACTTTCCCAATACAAAAGTTCACCGGGCATGACTTTCCCAATACAAAAGTTCACCGGAGATGACTTTTCCCATACAAAAGTTCACCGGAGATGACTTTTCCCATACAAAAGTTCACCGGAGATGACTTTCCCAATACAAAAGTTCACCGGAGATGACTTTCCCAATACAAAAGTTCACCGGAGATGACTTTCCCAATACAAAAGTTCACCGGAGATGACTTTCCCAATACAAAAGTTCACCGGAGATGACTTTTCCCAATACAAAAGTTCACCGGAGATGACTTTCCCAATACAAAAGTTCACCGGAGATGACTTTCCCAATACAAAAGTTCACCGGGCACGACTTTCCCAATACAAAAGTTCACCGGAGATGACTTTCCCAATATAAAAGTTCACCGGGCATGACTTTCCCATACAAAAGTTCACCGGGCACGACTTTCCCAATACAAAAGTTCACCGGAGATGACTTTCCCAATACAAAAGTTCACCGGAGATGACTTTCCCAATACAAAAGTTCACCGGAGATGACTTTTCCCATACAAAAGTTCACCGGGCATGACTTTCCCAATACAAAAGTTCACCGGGCATGACTTTCCCAATACAAAAGTTCACCGGGCATGACTTTCCCAATACAAAAGTTCACCGGAGATGACTTTTCCCATACAAAAGTTCACCGGAGATGACTTTTCCCATACAAAAGTTCACCGGAGATGACTTTCCCAATACAAAAGTTCACCGGAGATGACTTTCCCAATACAAAAGTTCACCGGAGATGACTTTCCCAATACAAAAGTTCACCGGAGATGACTTTCCCAATACAAAAGTTCACCGGAGATGACTTTTCCCATACAAAAGTTCACCGGAGATGACTTTCCCAATACAAAAGTTCACCGGAGATGACTTTTCCCATACAAAAGTTCACCGGAGATGACTTTCCCAATACAAAAGTTCACCGGAGATGACTTTTCCCATACAAAAGTTCACCGGAGATGACTTTCCCAATACAAAAGTTCACCGGAGATGACTTTTCCCATACAAAAGTTCACCGGAGATGACTTTCCCAATACAAAAGTTCACCGGAGATGACTTTTCCCATACAAAAGTTCACCGGAGATGACTTTCCCAATACAAAAGTTCACCGGGCATGACTTTCCCAATACAAAAGTTCACCGGAGATGACTTTTCCCATACAAAAGTTCACCGGGCATGATTTTCCCAATACAAAAGTTCACCGGAGATGACTTTCCCAATACAAAAGTTCACCGGAGATGACTTTTCCCATACAAAAGTTCACCGGGCATGACTTTCCCAATACAAAAGTTCACCGGAGATGACTTTTCCCATACAAAAGTTCACCGGAGATGACTTTCCCAATACAAAAGTTCACCGGAGATGACTTTTCCCATACAAAAGTTCACCGGAGATGACTTTCCCAATACAAAAGTTCACCGGAGATGACTTTCCCAATACAAAAGTTCACCGGAGATGACTTTTCCCATACAAAAGTTCACCGGAGATGACTTTCCCAATACAAAAGTTCACCGGAGATGACTTTTCCCATACAAAAGTTCACCGGAGATGACTTTCCCAATACAAAAGTTCACCGGAGATGACTTTCCCAATACAAAAGTTCACCGGAGATGACTTTTCCCATACAAAAGTTCACCGGAGATGACTTTTCCCATACAAAAGTTCACCGGAGATGACTTTCCCAATACAAAAGTTCACCGGAGATGACTTTTCCCAATGCAAAAGTTCACCGGAGATGACTTTCCCAATACAAAAGTTCACCGGAGATGACTTTTCCCATACAAAAGTTCACCGGAGATGACTTTCCCAATACAAAAGTTCACCGGAGATGACTTTTCCCATACAAAAGTTCACCGGAGATGACTTTCCCAATACAAAAGTTCACCGGAGATGACTTTCCCAATACAAAAGTTCACCGGAGATGACTTTTCCCATACAAAAGTTCACCGGAGATGACTTTCCCAATACAAAAGTTCACCGGAGATGACTTTTCCCATACAAAAGTTCACCGGAGATGACTTTCCCAATACAAAAGTTCACCGGAAATGACTTTTCCCATACAAAAGTTCACCGGAGATGACTTTCCCAATACAAAAGTTCACCGGAGATGACTTTTCCCATACAAAAGTTCACCGGAGATGACTTTCCCAATACAAAAGTTCACCGGAGATGACTTTTCCCATACAAAAGTACACCGGAGATGACTTTCCCAATACAAAAGTTCACCGGGCATGACTTTCCCAATACAAAAGTTCACCGGAGATGACTTTTCCCAAACAAAAGTTCACCGGGCATGACTTTCCCAATACAAAAGTTCACCGGAGATGACTTTCCCAATACAAAAGTTCACCGGAGATGACTTTTCCCATACAAAAGTTCACCGGGCATGACTTTCCCAATACAAAAGTTCACCGGAGATGACTTTTCCCATACAAAAGTTCACCGGAGATGACTTTCCCAATACAAAAGTTCACCGGAGATGACTTTCCCAATACAAAAGTTCACCGGAGATGACTTTTCCCATACAAAAGTTCACCGGAGATGACTTTCCCAATACAAAAGTTCACCGGAGATGACTTTCTCAATACAAAAGTTCACCGGAGATGACTTTTCCCATACAAAAGTTCACCGGAGATGACTTTCCCAATACAAAAGTTCACCGGAGATGACTTTTCCCATACAAAAGTTCACCGGAGATGACTTTCCCAATACAAAAGTTCACCGGAGATGACTTTCCCAATACAAAAGTTCACCGGAGATGACTTTTCCCATACAAAAGTTCACCGGAGATGACTTTCCCAATACAAAAGTTCACCGAAGATGACTTTCCCAATACAAAAGTTCACCGGAGATGACTTTCCCAATACAAAAGTTCACCGGGCACGACTTTCCCAATACAAAAGTTCACCGGAGATGACTTTCCCAATATAAAAGTTCACCGGAGATGACTTTTCCCATACAAAAGTTCACCGGAGATGACTTTCCCAATACAAAAGTTCACCGGAGATGACTTTCCCAATACAAAAGTTCACCGGAGATGACTTTTCCCATACAAAAGTTCACCGGAGATGACTTTTCCCATACAAAAGTTCACCGGAGATGACTTTCCCAATATAAAAGTTCACCGGAGATGACTTTTCCCATACAAAAGTTCACCGGAGATGACTTTCCCAATACAAAAGTTCACCGGAGATGACTTTCCCAATACAAAAGTTCACCGGAGATGACTTTTCCCATACAAAAGTTCACCGGAGATGACTTTCCCAATACAAAAGTTCACCGGGCATGACTTTCCCAAAACAAAAGTTCACCGGGCATGACTTTCCCAATACAAAAGTTCACCGGAGATGACTTTCCCAATACAAAAGTTCACCGGAGATGACTTTCCCAATACAAAAGTTCACCGGAGATGACTTTTCCCATACAAAAGTTCACCGGAGATGACTTTTCCCATACAAAAGTTCACCGGAGATGACTTTCCCAATACAAAAGTTCACCGGGCATGACTTTCCCAATACAAAAGTTCACCGGAGATAACTTTCCCATACAAAAGTTCACCGGAGATGACATTCCCAATACAAAAGTTCACCGGGCACGACTTTCCCAATACAAAAGTTCACCGGAGATGACTTTCCCAATATAAAAGTTCACCGGGCATGACTTTCCCAATACAAAAGTTCACCGGGCACGACTTTCCCAATACAAAAGTTCACCGGAGATGACTTTCCCAATACAAAAGTTCACCGGAGATGACTTTCCCAATACAAAAGTTCACCGGGCATGACTTTCCCAATACAAAAGTTCACCGGAGATGACTTTCCCAATACAAAAGTTCACCGGGCATGAATTTCCCAATATAAAAGTTCACCGGGCATGACTTTCCCAATACAAAAGTTCACCGGAGATGACTTTCCCAATACAAAAGTTCACCGGAGATGTCTTTTCCCATACAAAAGTTCACCGGAGATGACTTTCCCAATACAAAAGTTCACCGGGCATGACTTTCCCAAAACAAAAGTTCACCGGGCATGACTTTCCCAATACAAAAGTTCACCGGAGATGACTTTCCCAATACAAAAGTTCACCGGAGATGACTTTCCTAATACAAAAGTTCACCGGAGATGACTTTTCCCATACAAAAGTTCACCGGAGATGACTTTTCCCATACAAAAGTTCACCGGAGATGACTTTCCCAATACAAAAGTTCACCGGAGATGACTTTTCCCATACAAAAGTTCACCGGAGATGACTTTTCCCATACAAAAGTTCACCGGAGATGACTTTTCCCATACAAAAGTTCACCGGAGATGACTTTCCCAATACAAAAGTTCACCGGAGATGACTTTCCCAATACAAAAGTTCACCGGAGATGACTTTTCCCATACAAAAGTTCACCGGAGATGACTTTCCCAATACAAAAGTTCACCGGAGATGACTTTCCCAATACAAAAGTTCACCGGAGATGACTTTTCCCATACAAAAGTTCACCGGAGATGACTTTCCCAATACAAAAGTTCACCGGAGATGACTTTCCCAATACAAAAGTTCACCGGAGATGACTTTTCCCATACAAAAGTTCACCGGAGATGACTTTCCCAATACAAAAGTTCACCGGAGATGACTTTCCCAATACAAAAGTTCACCGGAGATGACTTTCCCAATACAAAAGTTCACCGGGCACGACTTTCCCAATACAAAAGTTCACCGGAGATGACTTTCCCAATATAAAAGTTCACCGGAGATGACTTTTCCCATACAAAAGTTCACCGGAGATGACTTTCCCAATACAAAAGTTCACCGATGATGACTTTCCCAATACAAAAGTTCACCGGAGATGACTTTCCCAATACAAAAGTTCACCGGAGATGACTTTTCCCATACAAAAGTTCACCGGAGATGACTTTCCCAATACAAAAGTTCACCGGAGATGACTTTCCCAATACAAAAGTTCACCGGAGATGACTTTCCCAATACAAAAGTTCACCGGAGATGACTTTCCCAATACAAAAGTTCACCGGAGATGACTTTTCCCATACAAAAGTTCACCGGAGATGACTTTTCCCATACAAAAGTTCACCGGAGATGACTTTCCCAATACAAAAGTTCACCGGAGATGACTTTCCCAATACAAAAGTTCACCGGAGATGACTTTTCCCATACAAAAGTTCACCGGAGATGACTTTCCCAATATAAAAGTTCACCGGAGATTACTTTCCCAATACAAAAGTTCACCGGAGATGACTTTTCCCATACAAAAGTTCACCGGAGATGACTTTCCCAATACAAAAGTTCACCGGAGATGACTTTTCCCATACAAAAGTTCACCGGGCATGACTTTCCCAATACAAAAGTTCACCGGAGATGACTTTGCCCATACCAAAGTTCACCGGAGATGACTTTCCCAATACAAAAGTTCACCGGAGATGACTTTTCCCATACAAAAGTTCACCGGAGATGACTTTCCCAATACAAAAGTTCACCGGAGATGACTTTTCCCATACAAAAGTTCACCGGAGATGACTTTCCCAATACAAAAGTTCACCGGAGATGACTTTTCCCATACAAAAGTTCACCGGAGATGACTTTCCCAATACAAAAGTTCACCGGGCATGACTTTCCCAAAACAAAAGTTCACCGGGCATGACTTTCCCAATACAAAAGTTCACCGGGCATGACTTTCCCAATACAAAAGTTCACCGGAGATGACTTTCCCATACAAAAGTTCACCGGAGATGACTTTCCCAATACAAAAGTTCACCGGGCACGACTTTCCCAATACAAAAGTTCACCGGAGATGACTTTCCCAATATAAAAGTTCACCGGGCATGACTTTCCCATACAAAAGTTCACCGGGCACGACTTTCCCAATACAAAAGTTCACCGGAGATGACTTTTCCAATACAAAAGTTCACCGGAGATGACTTTCCCAATACAAAAGTTCACCGGAGATGACTTTTCCCATACAAAAGTTCACCGGAGATGACTTTTCCCATACAAAAGTTCACCGGGCATGACTTTCCCAATACAAAAGTTCACCGGGCATGGCTTTCCCAATACAAAAGTTCACCGGGCATGACTTTCCCAATACAAAAGTTCACCGGAGATGACTTTTCCCAATACAAAAGTTCACCGGAGATGACTTTTCCCATACAAAAGTTCACCGGAGATGACTTTCCCAATACAAAAGTTCACCGGAGATGACTTTCCCAATACAAAAGTTCACCGGAGATGACTTTCCCAATACAAAAGTTCACCTGAGATGACTTTTCCCATACAAAAGTTCACCGGGCATGACTTTCCCAAAACAAAAGTTCACCGGGCATGACTTTCCCAATACAAAAGTTCACCGGAGATGACTTTCCCAATACAAAAGTTCACCGGAGATGACTTTCCCAATACAAAAGTTCACCGGAGATGACTTTTCCCATACAAAAGTTCACCGGGCATGACTTTCCCAATACAAAAGTTCACCGGGCATGACTTTCCCAATACAAAAGTTCACCGGGCATGACTTTCCCAATACAAAAGTTCACCGGAGATGACTTTTCCCATACAAAAGTTCACCGGAGATGACTTTCCCAATACAAAAGTTCACCGGGCATGACTTTCCCAAAACAAAAGTTCACCGGGCATGACTTTCCCAATACAAAAGTTCACCGGAGATGACTTTCCCAATACAAAAGTTCACCGGAGATGACTTTCCCAATACAAAAGTTCACCGGAGATGACTTTTCCCATACAAAAGTTCACCGGAGATGACTTTTCCCATACAAAAGTTCACCGGAGATGACTTTCCCAATACAAAAGTTCACCGGGCATGACTTTCCCAATACAAAAGTTCACCGGAGATAACTTTCCCATACAAAAGTTCACCGGAGATGACATTCCCAATACAAAAGTTCACCGGGCACGACTTTCCCAATACAAAAGTTCACCGGAGATGACTTTCCCAATATAAAAGTTCACCGGGCATGACTTTCCCAATACAAAAGTTCACCGGGCACGACTTTCCCAATACAAAAGTTCACCGGAGATGACTTTCCCAATACAAAAGTTCACCGGAGATGACTTTCCCAATACAAAAGTTCACCGGGCATGACTTTCCCAATACAAAAGTTCACCGGAGATGACTTTCCCAATACAAAAGTTCACCGGGCATGAATTTCCCAATATAAAAGTTCACCGGGCATGACTTTCCCAATACAAAAGTTCACCGGAGATGACTTTCCCAATACAAAAGTTCACCGGAGATGTCTTTTCCCATACAAAAGTTCACCGGAGATGACTTTCCCAATACAAAAGTTCACCGGGCATGACTTTCCCAAAACAAAAGTTCACCGGGCATGACTTTCCCAATACAAAAGTTCACCGGAGATGACTTTCCCAATACAAAAGTTCACCGGAGATGACTTTCCTAATACAAAAGTTCACCGGAGATGACTTTTCCCATACAAAAGTTCACCGGAGATGACTTTTCCCATACAAAAGTTCACCGGAGATGACTTTCCCAATACAAAAGTTCACCGGAGATGACTTTTCCCATACAAAAGTTCACCGGAGATGACTTTTCCCATACAAAAGTTCACCGGAGATGACTTTTCCCATACAAAAGTTCACCGGAGATGACTTTCCCAATACAAAAGTTCACCGGAGATGACTTTCCCAATACAAAAGTTCACCGGAGATGACTTTTCCCATACAAAAGTTCACCGGAGATGACTTTCCCAATACAAAAGTTCACCGGAGATGACTTTCCCAATACAAAAGTTCACCGGAGATGACTTTTCCCATACAAAAGTTCACCGGAGATGACTTTCCCAATACAAAAGTTCACCGGAGATGACTTTCCCAATACAAAAGTTCACCGGAGATGACTTTTCCCATACAAAAGTTCACCGGAGATGACTTTCCCAATACAAAAGTTCACCGGAGATGACTTTCCCAATACAAAAGTTCACCGGAGATGACTTTCCCAATACAAAAGTTCACCGGGCACGACTTTCCCAATACAAAAGTTCACCGGAGATGACTTTCCCAATATAAAAGTTCACCGGAGATGACTTTTCCCATACAAAAGTTCACCGGAGATGACTTTCCCAATACAAAAGTTCACCGATGATGACTTTCCCAATACAAAAGTTCACCGGAGATGACTTTCCCAATACAAAAGTTCACCGGAGATGACTTTTCCCATACAAAAGTTCACCGGAGATGACTTTCCCAATACAAAAGTTCACCGGAGATGACTTTCCCAATACAAAAGTTCACCGGAGATGACTTTCCCAATACAAAAGTTCACCGGAGATGACTTTCCCAATACAAAAGTTCACCGGAGATGACTTTTCCCATACAAAAGTTCACCGGAGATGACTTTTCCCATACAAAAGTTCACCGGAGATGACTTTCCCAATACAAAAGTTCACCGGAGATGACTTTCCCAATACAAAAGTTCACCGGAGATGACTTTTCCCATACAAAAGTTCACCGGAGATGACTTTCCCAATATAAAAGTTCACCGGAGATTACTTTCCCAATACAAAAGTTCACCGGAGATGACTTTTCCCATACAAAAGTTCACCGGAGATGACTTTCCCAATACAAAAGTTCACCGGAGATGACTTTTCCCATACAAAAGTTCACCGGGCATGACTTTCCCAATACAAAAGTTCACCGGAGATGACTTTGCCCATACCAAAGTTCACCGGAGATGACTTTCCCAATACAAAAGTTCACCGGAGATGACTTTTCCCATACAAAAGTTCACCGGAGATGACTTTCCCAATACAAAAGTTCACCGGAGATGACTTTTCCCATACAAAAGTTCACCGGAGATGACTTTCCCAATACAAAAGTTCACCGGAGATGACTTTTCCCATACAAAAGTTCACCGGAGATGACTTTCCCAATACAAAAGTTCACCGGGCATGACTTTCCCAAAACAAAAGTTCACCGGGCATGACTTTCCCAATACAAAAGTTCACCGGGCATGACTTTCCCAATACAAAAGTTCACCGGAGATGACTTTCCCATACAAAAGTTCACCGGAGATGACTTTCCCAATACAAAAGTTCACCGGGCACGACTTTCCCAATACAAAAGTTCACCGGAGATGACTTTCCCAATATAAAAGTTCACCGGGCATGACTTTCCCATACAAAAGTTCACCGGGCACGACTTTCCCAATACAAAAGTTCACCGGAGATGACTTTCCCAATACAAAAGTTCACCGGAGATGACTTTCCCAATACAAAAGTTCACCGGAGATGACTTTTCCCATACAAAAGTTCACCGGAGATGACTTTTCCCATACAAAAGTTCACCGGGCATGACTTTCCCAATACAAAAGTTCACCGGGCATGGCTTTCCCAATACAAAAGTTCACCGGGCATGACTTTCCCAATACAAAAGTTCACCGGAGATGACTTTTCCCAATACAAAAGTTCACCGGAGATGACTTTTCCCATACAAAAGTTCACCGGAGATGACTTTCCCAATACAAAAGTTCACCGGAGATGACTTTCCCAATACAAAAGTTCACCGGAGATGACTTTCCCAATACAAAAGTTCACCTGAGATGACTTTTCCCATACAAAAGTTCACCGGGCATGACTTTCCCAAAACAAAAGTTCACCGGGCATGACTTTCCCAATACAAAAGTTCACCGGAGATGACTTTCCCAATACAAAAGTTCACCGGAGATGACTTTCCCAATACAAAAGTTCACCGGAGATGACTTTTCCCATACAAAAGTTCACCGGGCATGACTTTCCCAATACAAAAGTTCACCGGGCATGACTTTCCCAATACAAAAGTTCACCGGGCATGACTTTCCCAATACAAAAGTTCACCGGAGATGACTTTTCCCATACAAAAGTTCACCGGAGATGACTTTTCCCATACAAAAGTTCACCGGAGATGACTTTCCCAATACAAAAGTTCACCGGAGATGACTTTCCCAATACAAAAGTTCACCGGAGATGACTTTCCCAATACAAAAGTTCACCGGAGATGACTTTCCCAATACAAAAGTTCACCGGAGATGACTTTTCCCATACAAAAGTTCACCGGAGATGACTTTCCCAATACAAAAGTTCACCGGAGATGACTTTTCCCATACAAAAGTTCACCGGAGATGACTTTCCCAATACAAAAGTTCACCGGAGATGACTTTTCCCATACAAAAGTTCACCGGAGATGACTTTCCCAATACAAAAGTTCACCGGAGATGACTTTTCCCATACAAAAGTTCACCGGAGATGACTTTCCCAATACAAAAGTTCACCGGAGATGACTTTTCCCATACAAAAGTTCACCGGAGATGACTTTCCCAATACAAAAGTTCACCGGGCATGACTTTCCCAATACAAAAGTTCACCGGAGATGACTTTTCCCATACAAAAGTTCACCGGGCATGATTTTCCCAATACAAAAGTTCACCGGAGATGACTTTCCCAATACAAAAGTTCACCGGAGATGACTTTTCCCATACAAAAGTTCACCGGGCATGACTTTCCCAATACAAAAGTTCACCGGAGATGACTTTTCCCATACAAAAGTTCACCGGAGATGACTTTCCCAATACAAAAGTTCACCGGAGATGACTTTTCCCATACAAAAGTTCACCGGAGATGACTTTCCCAATACAAAAGTTCACCGGAGATGACTTTCCCAATACAAAAGTTCACCGGAGATGACTTTTCCCATACAAAAGTTCACCGGAGATGACTTTCCCAATACAAAAGTTCACCGGAGATGACTTTTCCCATACAAAAGTTCACCGGAGATGACTTTCCCAATACAAAAGTTCACCGGAGATGACTTTCCCAATACAAAAGTTCACCGGAGATGACTTTTCCCATACAAAAGTTCACCGGAGATGACTTTTCCCATACAAAAGTTCACCGGAGATGACTTTCCCAATACAAAAGTTCACCGGAGATGACTTTTCCCAATGCAAAAGTTCACCGGAGATGACTTTCCCAATACAAAAGTTCACCGGAGATGACTTTTCCCATACAAAAGTTCACCGGAGATGACTTTCCCAATACAAAAGTTCACCGGAGATGACTTTTCCCATACAAAAGTTCACCGGAGATGACTTTCCCAATACAAAAGTTCACCGGAGATGACTTTCCCAATACAAAAGTTCACCGGAGATGACTTTTCCCATACAAAAGTTCACCGGAGATGACTTTCCCAATACAAAAGTTCACCGGAGATGACTTTTCCCATACAAAAGTTCACCGGAGATGACTTTCCCAATACAAAAGTTCACCGGAAATGACTTTTCCCATACAAAAGTTCACCGGAGATGACTTTCCCAATACAAAAGTTCACCGGAGATGACTTTTCCCATACAAAAGTTCACCGGAGATGACTTTCCCAATACAAAAGTTCACCGGAGATGACTTTTCCCATACAAAAGTACACCGGAGATGACTTTCCCAATACAAAAGTTCACCGGGCATGACTTTCCCAATACAAAAGTTCACCGGAGATGACTTTTCCCAAACAAAAGTTCACCGGGCATGACTTTCCCAATACAAAAGTTCACCGGAGATGACTTTCCCAATACAAAAGTTCACCGGAGATGACTTTTCCCATACAAAAGTTCACCGGGCATGACTTTCCCAATACAAAAGTTCACCGGAGATGACTTTTCCCATACAAAAGTTCACCGGAGATGACTTTCCCAATACAAAAGTTCACCGGAGATGACTTTCCCAATACAAAAGTTCACCGGAGATGACTTTTCCCATACAAAAGTTCACCGGAGATGACTTTCCCAATACAAAAGTTCACCGGAGATGACTTTCTCAATACAAAAGTTCACCGGAGATGACTTTTCCCATACAAAAGTTCACCGGAGATGACTTTCCCAATACAAAAGTTCACCGGAGATGACTTTTCCCATACAAAAGTTCACCGGAGATGACTTTCCCAATACAAAAGTTCACCGGAGATGACTTTCCCAATACAAAAGTTCACCGGAGATGACTTTTCCCATACAAAAGTTCACCGGAGATGACTTTCCCAATACAAAAGTTCACCGAAGATGACTTTCCCAATACAAAAGTTCACCGGAGATGACTTTCCCAATACAAAAGTTCACCGGGCACGACTTTCCCAATACAAAAGTTCACCGGAGATGACTTTCCCAATATAAAAGTTCACCGGAGATGACTTTTCCCATACAAAAGTTCACCGGAGATGACTTTCCCAATACAAAAGTTCACCGGAGATGACTTTCCCAATACAAAAGTTCACCGGAGATGACTTTTCCCATACAAAAGTTCACCGGAGATGACTTTTCCCATACAAAAGTTCACCGGAGATGACTTTCCCAATATAAAAGTTCACCGGAGATGACTTTTCCCATACAAAAGTTCACCGGAGATGACTTTCCCAATACAAAAGTTCACCGGAGATGACTTTCCCAATACAAAAGTTCACCGGAGATGACTTTTCCCATACAAAAGTTCACCGGAGATGACTTTCCCAATACAAAAGTTCACCGGGCATGACTTTCCCAAAACAAAAGTTCACCGGGCATGACTTTCCCAATACAAAAGTTCACCGGAGATGACTTTCCCAATACAAAAGTTCACCGGAGATGACTTTCCCAATACAAAAGTTCACCGGAGATGACTTTTCCCATACAAAAGTTCACCGGAGATGACTTTTCCCATACAAAAGTTCACCGGAGATGACTTTCCCAATACAAAAGTTCACCGGGCATGACTTTCCCAATACAAAAGTTCACCGGAGATAACTTTCCCATACAAAAGTTCACCGGAGATGACATTCCCAATACAAAAGTTCACCGGGCACGACTTTCCCAATACAAAAGTTCACCGGAGATGACTTTCCCAATATAAAAGTTCACCGGGCATGACTTTCCCAATACAAAAGTTCACCGGGCACGACTTTCCCAATACAAAAGTTCACCGGAGATGACTTTCCCAATACAAAAGTTCACCGGAGATGACTTTCCCAATACAAAAGTTCACCGGGCATGACTTTCCCAATACAAAAGTTCACCGGAGATGACTTTCCCAATACAAAAGTTCACCGGGCATGAATTTCCCAATATAAAAGTTCACCGGGCATGACTTTCCCAATACAAAAGTTCACCGGAGATGACTTTCCCAATACAAAAGTTCACCGGAGATGACTTTCCCAATACAAAAGTTCACCGGAGATGACTTTTCCCATACAAAAGTTCACCGGAGATGACTTTCCCAATACAAAAGTTCACCGGGCATGACTTTCCCAAAACAAAAGTTCACCGGGCATGACTTTCCCAATACAAAAGTTCACCGGAGATGACTTTCCCAATACAAAAGTTCACCGGAGATGACTTTCCCAATACAAAAGTTCACCGGAGATGACTTTTCCCATACAAAAGTTCACCGGAGATGACTTTTCCCATACAAAAGTTCACCGGAGATGACTTTCCCAATACAAAAGTTCACCGGGCATGACTTTCCCAATACAAAAGTTCACCGGAGATAACTTTCCCATACAAAAGTTCACCGGAGATGACATTCCCAATACAAAAGTTCACCGGGCACGACTTTCCCAATACAAAAGTTCACCGGAGATGACTTTCCCAATATAAAAGTTCACCGGGCATGACTTTCCCAATACAAAAGTTCACCGGGCACGACTTTCCCAATACAAAAGTTCACCGGAGATGACTTTCCCAATACAAAAGTTCACCGGAGATGACTTTCCCAATACAAAAGTTCACCGGGCATGACTTTCCCAATACAAAAGTTCACCGGAGATGACTTTCCCAATACAAAAGTTCACCGGGCATGAATTTCCCAATATAAAAGTTCACCGGGCATGACTTTCCCAATACAAAAGTTCACCGGAGATGACTTTCCCAATACAAAAGTTCACCGGAGATGTCTTTTCCCATACAAAAGTTCACCGGAGATGACTTTCCCAATACAAAAGTTCACCGGGCATGACTTTCCCAAAACAAAAGTTCACCGGGCATGACTTTCCCAATACAAAAGTTCACCGGAGATGACTTTCCCAATACAAAAGTTCACCGGAGATGACTTTCCTAATACAAAAGTTCACCGGAGATGACTTTTCCCATACAAAAGTTCACCGGAGATGACTTTTCCCATACAAAAGTTCACCGGAGATGACTTTCCCAATACAAAAGTTCACCGGAGATGACTTTTCCCATACAAAAGTTCACCGGAGATGACTTTTCCCATACAAAAGTTCACCGGAGATGACTTTTCCCATACAAAAGTTCACCGGAGATGACTGTCCCAATACAAAAGTTCACCGGAGATGACTTTCCCAATACAAAAGTTCACCGGAGATGACTTTTCCCATACAAAAGTTCACCGGAGATGACTTTCCCAATACAAAAGTTCACCGGAGATGACTTTCCCAATACAAAAGTTCACCGGAGATGACTTTTCCCATACAAAAGTTCACCGGAGATGACTTTCCCAATACAAAAGTTCACCGGAGATGACTTTCCCAATACAAAAGTTCACCGGAGATGACTTTTCCCATACAAAAGTTCACCGGAGATGACTTTCCCAATACAAAAGTTCACCGGAGATGACTTTCCCAATACAAAAGTTCACCGGAGATGACTTTCCCAATACAAAAGTTCACCGGGCACGACTTTCCCAATACAAAAGTTCACCGGAGATGACTTTCCCAATATAAAAGTTCACCGGAGATGACTTTTCCCATACAAAAGTTCACCGGAGATGACTTTCCCAATACAAAAGTTCACCGATGATGACTTTCCCATACAAAAGTTCACCGGAGATGACTTTCCCAATACAAAAGTTCACCGGAGATGACTTTTCCCATACAAAAGTTCACCGGAGATGACTTTCCCAATACAAAAGTTCACCGGAGATGACTTTCCCAATACAAAAGTTCACCGGAGATGACTTTCCCAATACAAAAGTTCACCGGAGATGACTTTCCCAATACAAAAGTTCACCGGAGATGACTTTTCCCATACAAAAGTTCACCGGAGATGACTTTTCCCATACAAAAGTTCACCGGAGATGACTTTCCCAATACAAAAGTTCACCGGAGATGACTTTCCCAATACAAAAGTTCACCGGAGATGACTTTTCCCATACAAAAGTTCACCGGAGATGACTTTCCCAATATAAAAGTTCACCGGAGATTACTTTCCCAATACAAAAGTTCACCGGAGATGACTTTTCCCATACAAAAGTTCACCGGAGATGACTTTCCCAATACAAAAGTTCACCGGAGATGACTTTTCCCATACAAAAGTTCACCGGGCATGACTTTCCCAATACAAAAGTTCACCGGAGATGACTTTGCCCATACCAAAGTTCACCGGAGATGACTTTCCCAATACAAAAGTTCACCGGAGATGACTTTTCCCATACAAAAGTTCACCGGAGATGACTTTCCCAATACAAAAGTTCACCGGAGATGACTTTTCCCATACAAAAGTTCACCGGAGATGACTTTCCCAATACAAAAGTTCACCGGGCATGACTTTCCCAAAACAAAAGTTCACCGGGCATGACTTTCCCAATACAAAAGTTCACCGGGCATGACTTTCCCAATACAAAAGTTCACCGGAGATGACTTTCCCATACAAAAGTTCACCGGAGATGACTTTCCCAATACAAAAGTTCACCGGGCACGACTTTCCCAATACAAAAGTTCACCGGAGATGACTTTCCCAATATAAAAGTTCACCGGGCATGACTTTCCCATACAAAAGTTCACCGGGCACGACTTTCCCAATACAAAAGTTCACCGGAGATGACTTTCCCAATACAAAAGTTCACCGGAGATGACTTTCCCAATACAAAAGTTCACCGGAGATGACTTTTCCCATACAAAAGTTCACCGGAGATGACTTTTCCCATACAAAAGTTCACCGGGCATGACTTTCCCAATACAAAAGTTCACCGGGCATGGCTTTCCCAATACAAAAGTTCACCGGGCATGACTTTCCCAATACAAAAGTTCACCGGAGATGACTTTTCCCAATACAAAAGTTCACCGGAGATGACTTTTCCCATACAAAAGTTCACCGGAGATGACTTTCCCAATACAAAAGTTCACCGGAGATGACTTTCCCAATACAAAAGTTCACCGGAGATGACTTTCCCAATACAAAAGTTCACCTGAGATGACTTTTCCCATACAAAAGTTCACCGGAGATGACTTTCCCAATACAAAAGTTCACCGGAGATGACTTTTCCCATACAAAAGTTCACCGGAGATGACTTTCCCAATACAAAAGTTCACCGGAGATGACTTTTCCCATACAAAAGTTCACCGGAGATGACTTTCCCAATACAAAAGTTCACCGGAGATGACTTTTCCCATACAAAAGTTCACCGGAGATGACTTTCCCAATACTAAAGTTCACCGGAGATGACTTTTCCCATACAAAAGTTCACCGGAGATGACTTTCCCAATACAAAAGTTCACCGGGCATGACTTTCCCAATACAAAAGTTCACCGGAGATGACTTTCCCATACAAAAGTTCACCGGGCATGACTTTCCCAATACAAAAGTTCACCGGAGATGACTTTCCCAATACAAAAGTTCACCGGAGATGACTTTTCCCATACAAAAGTTCACCGGGCATGACTTTCCCAATACAAAAGTTCACCGGAGATGACTTTTCCCATACAAAAGTTCACCGGAGATGACTTTCCCAATACAAAAGTTCACCGGAGATGACTTTTCCCATACAAAAGTTCACCGGAGATGACTTTCCCAATACAAAAGTTCACCGGAAATGACTTTCCCAATACAAAAGTTCACCGGAGATGACTTTTCCCATACAAAAGTTCACCGGAGATGACTTTCCCAATACAAAAGTTCACCGGAGATGACTTTTTCCATACAAAAGTTCACCGGAGATGACTTTCCCAATACAAAAGTTCACCGGAGATGACTTTCCCAATACAAAAGTTCACCGGAGATGACTTTTCCCATACAAAAGTTCACCGGAGATGACTTTTCCCATACAAAAGTTCACCGGAGATGACTTTCCCAATACAAAAGTTCACCGGAGATGACTTTTCCCAATACAAAAGTTCACCGGAGATGACTTTCCCAATACAAAAGTTCACCGGAGATGACTTTTCCCATACAAAAGTTCACCGGAGATGACTTTCCCAATACAAAAGTTCACCGGAGATGACTTTTCCCATACAAAAGTTCACCGGAGATGACTTTCCCAATACAAAAGTTCACCGGAGATGACTTTCCCAATACAAAAGTTCACCGGAGATGATTTTTCCCATACAAAAGTTCACCGGAGATGACTTTCCCAATACAAAAGTTCACCGGAGATGATTTTCCCATACAAAAGTTCACCGGAGATGACTTTTCCCATACAAAAGTTCACCGGAGATGACTTTCCCAATACAAAAGTTCACCGGAGATGACTTTCCCAATACAAAAGTTCACCGGAGATGACTTTCCCAATACAAAAGTTCACCGGAGATGACTTTTCCCATACAAAAGTTCACCGGAGATGACTTTCCCAATACAAAAGTTCACCGGGCATGACTTTCCCAATACAAAAGTTCACCGGAGATGACTTTTCCCATACAAAAGTTCACCGGAGATGACTTTCCCAATACAAAAGTTCACCGGAGATGACTTTTCCCATACAAAAGTTCACCGGAGATGACTTTCCCAATACAAAAGTTCACCGGAGATGACTTTTCCCATACAAAAGTTCACCGGAGATGACTTTACCAATACAAAAGTTCACCGGAGATGACTTTTCCCATACAAAAGTTCACCGGAGATGACTTTCCCAATACAAAAGTTCACCGGAGATGACTTTTCCCATACAAAAGTTCACCGGAGATGACTTTCCCAATACAAAAGTTCACCGGAGATGACTTTTCCCATACAAAAGTTCACCGGAGATGACTTTCCCAATACAAAAGTTCACCGGAGATGACTTTTCCCATACAAAAGTTCACCGGAGATGACTTTTCCCATACAAAAGTTCACCGGAGATGACTTTCCCAATACAAAAGTTCACCGGAGATGATTTTCCCAATACAAAAGTTCACCGGAGATGACTTTCCCAATACAAAAGTTCACCGGAGATGACTTTCCCAATACAAAAGTTCACCGGAGCTGACTTTCCCAATACAAAAGTTCACCGGAGATGACTTTCCCAATACAAAAGTTCACCGGAGATGACTTTTCCCATACAAAAGTTCACCGGAGATGACTTTTCCCATACAAAAGTTCACCGGAGATGACTTTCCCAATACAAAAGTTCACCGGAGATGACTTTCCCAATACAAAAGTTCACCGGAGATGACTTTTCCCATACAAAAGTTCACCGGAGATGACTTTCCCAATACAAAAGTTCACCGGGCATGACTTTCCCAATACAAAAGTTCACCGGAGATGACTTTTCCCATACAAAAGTTCACCGGAGATGACTTTTCCCATACAAAAGTTCACCGGAGATGACTTTCCCAATACAAAAGTTCACCGGAGATGACTTTCCCAATACAAAAGTTCACCGGAGATGACTTTTCCCACACAAAAGTTCACCGGAGATGACTTTTCCCATACAAAAGTTCACCGGAGATGACTTTCCCAATACAAAAGTTCACCGGAGATGACTTTTCCCATACAAAAGTTCACCGGAGATGACTTTTCCCATACAAAAGTTCACCGGAGATGACTTTCCCAATACAAAAGTTCACCGGAGATGACTTTCCCAATACAAAAGTTCACCGGAGATGACTTTCCCAATACAAAAGTTCACCGGGCATGACTTTCCCAATACAAAAGTTCACCGGAGATGACTTTCCCAATACAAAAGTTCACCGGAGATGACTTTTCCCATACAAAAGTTCACCGGAGATGACTTTCCCAATACAAAAGTTCACCGGAGATGACTTTTCCCATACAAAAGTTCACCGGAGATGACTTTCCCAATACAAAAGTTCACCGGAGATGACTTTCCCAATACAAAAGTTCACCGGAGATGACTTTTCCCATACAAAAGTTCACCGGAGATGACTTTTCCCATACAAAAGTTCACCGGAGATGACTTTTCCCATACAAAAGTTCACCGGAGAAGATTTTTCCCATACAAAAGTTCACCGGAGATGACTTTCCCAATACAAAAGTTCACCGGAGATGACTTTTCCCATACAAAAGTTCACCGGAGATGCTTTTCCCATACAAAAGTTCACCGGAGATGACTTTCCCAATACAAAAGTTCACCGGAGATGACTTTCCCAATACAAAAGTTCACCGCAGATGACTTTTCCCATACAAAAGTTCACCGGAGATGACTTTCCCAATACAAAAGTTCACCGGGCATGACTTTCCCAATACAAAAGTTCACCGGACATGACTTTCCCAATACAAAAGTTCACCGGGCATGACTTTCCCAATACAAAAGTTCACCGGAGATGACTTTCCCAAAAAAATTTTCACCGGAGATGACGTTTCCCATAAAAAAGTTCACCGGAGATGACTTTCCCAATACAAAAGTTCACCGGAGATGACTTTTCCCATACAAAAGTTCACCGGAGATGACTTTCCCAATACAAAAGTTCACCGGAGATGTCTTTTCCCATACAAAAGTTCACCGGAGATGACTTTCCCAATACAAAAGTTCACCGGAGATGACTTTTCCAATACAAAAGTTCACCGGGCATGACTTTTCCCATACAAAAGTTCACCGGAGATGACTTTCCCAATACAAAAGTTCACCGGAGATGACTTTTCCCATACAAAAGTTCACCGGAGATGACTTTCCCAATACAAAAGTTCACCGGAGATGACTTTTCCCATACAAAAGTTCACCGGAGATGACTTTTCCCATACAAAAGTTCACCGGAGATGACTTTCCCAATACAAAAGTTCACCGGAGATGACTTTTCCCATACAAAAGTTCACCGGAGATGACTTTCCCAATACAAAAGTTCACCGGAGATGACTTTCCCAATACAAAAGTTCACCGGAGATGACTTTTCCCATACAAAAGTTCACCGGAGATGACTTTCCCAATACAAAAGTTCACCGGAGATGACTTTCCCAATATAAAAGTTCACCGGGCATGACTTTCCCAATACAAAAGTTCACCGGAGATGACTTTCCCAATACAAAAGTTCACCGGAGATGACTTTTCCCATACAAAAGTTCACCGGAGATGACTTTTCCCATACAAAAGTTCACCGGAGATGACTTTTCCCATACAAAAGTTCACCGGAGATGACTTTCCCAATACAAAAGTTCACCGGAGATGATTTTCCCAATACAAAAGTTCACCGGAGATGACTTTTCCCACACAAAAGTTCACCGGAGATGACTTTTCCCATACAAAAGTTCACCGGAGATGACTTTCCCAATACAAAAGTTCTCCGGAGATGACTTTCCCAATACAAAAGTTCACCGGAGATGACTTTTCCCATACAAAAGTTCACCGGAGATGACTTTCCCAATACAAAAGTTCACCGGAGATGACTTTCCCAATACAAAAGTTCACCGGAGATGACTTTTCCCATACAAAAGTTCACCGGGCATGACTTTCCCAATACAAAAGTTCACCGGAGATGACTTTCCCAATACAAAAGTTCACCGGAGATGACTTTTCCCATACAAAAGTTCACCGGAGATGACTTTCCCAATACAAAAGTTCACCGGAGATGACTTTTCCCATACAAAAGTTCACCGGAGATGACTTTTCCCATACAAAAGTTCACCGGAGATGACTTTCCCAATACAAAAGTTCACCGGAGATGATTTTTCCCATACAAAAGTTCACCGGAGATGACTTTCCCAATACAAAAGTTCACCGGAGATGATTTTCCCATACAAAAGTTCACCGGAGATGACTTTTCCCATACAAAAGTTCACCGGAGATGACTTTCCCAATACAAAAGTTCACCGGAGATGACTTTCCCAATACAAAAGTTCACCGGAGATGACTTTCCCAATACAAAAGTTCACCGGAGATGACTTTTCCCATACAAAAGTTCACCGGAGATGACTTTCCCAATACAAAAGTTCACCGGGCATGACTTTCCCAATACAAAAGTTCACCGGAAATGACTTTTCCCATACAAAAGTTCACCGGAGATGACTTTCCCAATACAAAAGTTCACCGGAGATGACTTTTCCCATACAAAAGTTCACCGGAGATGACTTTCCCAATACAAAAGTTCACCGGAGATGACTTTTCCCATACAAAAGTTCACCGGAGATGACTTTCCCAATACAAAAGTTCACCGGAGATGACTTTTCCCATACAAAAGTTCACCGGAGATGACTTTCCCAATACAAAAGTTCACCGGAGATGACTTTTTCCATACAAAAGTTCACCGGAGATGACTTTCCCAATACAAAAGTTCACCGGAGATGACTTTTCCCATACAAAAGTTCACCGGAGATGACTTTTCCCATACAAAAGTTCACCGGAGATGACTTTCCCAATACAAAAGTTCACCGGAGATGACTTTCCCAATACAAAAGTTCACCGGAGATGACTTTCCCAATACAAAAGTTCACCGGAGATGACTTTCCCAATACAAAAGTTCACCGGAGCTGACTTTCCCAATACAAAAGTTCACCGGAGATGACTTTCCCAATACAAAAGTTCACCGGAGATGACTTTTCCCATACAAAAGTTCACCGAAAATGACTTTTCCCATACAAAAGTTCACCGGAGATGACTTTCCCAATACAAAAGTTCACCGGAGATGACTTTCCCAATACAAAAGTTCACCGGAGATGACTTTTCCCATACAAAAGTTCACCGGAGATGACTTTCCCAATACAAAAGTTCACCGGGCATGACTTTCCCAATACAAAAGTTCACCGGAGATGACTTTTCCCATACAAAAGTTCACCGGAGATGACTTTTCCCATACAAAAGTTCACCGGAGATGACTTTCCCAATACAAAAGTTCACCGGAGATGACTTTTCCCACACAAAAGTTCACCGGAGATGACTTTTCCCATACAAAAGTTCACCGGAGATGACTTTCCCAATACAAAAGTTCACCGGAGATGACTTTTCCCATACAAAAGTTCACCGGAGATGACTTTTCCCATACAAAAGTTCACCGGAGATGACTTTCCCAATACAAAAGTTCACCGGAGATGACTTTCCCAATACAAAAGTTCACCGGAGATGACTTTCCCAATACAAAAGTTCACCGGGCATGACTTTCCCAATACAAAAGTTCACCGGAGATGACTTTCCCAATACAAAAGTTCACCGGAGATGACTTTTCCCATACAAAAGTTCACCGGAGATGACTTTCCCAATACAAAAGTTCACCGGAGATGACTTTTCCCATACAAAAGTTCACCGGAGATGACTTTCCCAATACAAAAGTTCACCGGAGATGACTTTCCCAATACAAAAGTTCACCGGAGATGACTTTTCCCATACAAAAGTTCACCGGAGATGACTTTTCCCATACAAAAGTTCACCGGAGATGACTTTTCCCATACAAAAGTTCACCGGAGAAGATTTTCCCCATACAAAAGTTCACCGGAGATGACTTTCCCAATACAAAAGTTCACCGGAGATGACTTTTCCCATACAAAAGTTCACCGGAGATGCTTTTCCCATACAAAAGTTCACCGGAGATGACTTCCCAATACAAAAGTTCACCGGAGATGACTTTCCCAATACAAAAGTTCACCGGAGATGACTTTTCCCATACAAAAGTTCACCGGAGATGACTTTCCCAATACAAAAGTTCACCGGGCATGACTTTCCCAATACAAAAGTTCACCGGACATGACTTTCCCAATACAAAAGTTCACCGGGCATGACTTTCCCAATACAAAAGTTCACCGGAGATGACTTTCCCAATACAAAAGTTCACCGGAGATGACTTTTCCCATAAAAAAGTTCACCGGAGATGACTTTCCCAATACAAAAGTTCACCGGAGATGACTTTTCCCATACAAAAGTTCACCGGAGATGACTTTCCCAATACAAAAGTTCACCGGAGATGACTTTTCCCATACAAAAGTTCACCGGAGATGACTTTCCCAATACAAAAGTTCACCGGAGATGACTTTCCCAATACAAAAGTTCACCGGGCATGACTTTTCCCATACAAAAGTTCACCGGAGATGACTTTCCCAATACAAAAGTTCACCGGAGATGACTTTTCCCATACAAAAGTTCACCGGAGATGACTTTCCCAATACAAAAGTTCACCGGAGATGACTTTTCCCATACAAAAGTTCACCGGAGATGACTTTTCCCATACAAAAGTTCACCGGAGATGACTTTCCCAATACAAAAGTTCACCGGAGATGACTTTTCCCATACAAAAGTTCACCGGAGATGACTTTCCCAATACAAAAGTTCACCGGAGATGACTTTCCCAATACAAAAGTTCACCGGAGATGACTTTTCCCATACAAAAGTTCACCGGAGATGACTTTCCCAATACAAAAGTTCCCAAATATAAAAGTTTCCCAATATAAAAGTTCACCGGGCATGACTTTCCCAATACAAAAGTTCACCGGAGATGACTTTCCCAATACAAAAGTTCACCGGAGATGACTTTCCCAATACAAAAGTTCACCGGGCATGACTTTCCCAATACAAAAGTTCACCGGAGATGACTTTCCCAATACAAAAGTTCACCGGAGATGACTTTCCCAATACAAAAGTTCACCGGAGATGACTTTTCCCATACAAAAGTTCACCGGAGATGACTTTCCCAATACAAAAGTTCACCGGAGATGACTTTTCCCATACAAAAGTTCACCGGAGATGACTTTCCCAATACAAAAGTTCACCGGAGATGACTTTCCCAATACAAAAGTTCACCGGAGATGACTTTTCCCATACAAAAGTTCACCGGAGATGACTTTCCCAATACAAAAGTTCACCGGAGATGACTTTTCCCATACAAAAGTTCACCGGAGATGACTTTCCCAATACAAAAGTTCACCGGAGATGACTTTCCCAATATAAAAGTTCACCGGGCATGACTTTCCCAATACAAAAGTTCACCGGAGATGACTTTCCCAATACAAAAGTTCACCGGAGATGACTTTCCCAATACAAAAGTTCACCGGAGATGACTTTTCCCATACAAAAGTTCACCGGAGATGACTTTTCCCATACAAAAGTTCACCGGAGATGACTTTCCCAATACAAAAGTTCACCGGAGATGACTTTCCCAATACAAAAGTTCACCGGAGATGACTTTCCCAATACAAAAGTTCACCGGAGATGACTTTCCCAATACAAAAGTTCACCGGGCATGACTTTCCCAATACAAAAGTTCACCGGAGATGACTTTCCCAATACAAAAGTTCACCGGAGATGACTTTCCCAATACAAAAGTTCACCGGAGATGACTTTTCCCATACAAAAGTTCACCGGAGATGACTTTCCCAATACAAAAGTTCACCGGAGATGACTTTCCCAATACAAAAGTTCACCGGAGATGACTTTTCCCATACAAAAGTTCACCGGAGATGACTTTCCCAATACAAAAGTTCCCAAATATAAAAGTTTCCCAATATAAAAGTTCACCGGGCATGACTTTCCCAATACAAAAGTTCACCGGAGATGACTTTCCCAATACAAAAGTTCACCGGAGATGACTTTCCCAATACAAAAGTTCACCGGGCATGACTTTCCCAATACAAAAGTTCACCGGAGATGACTTTCCCAATACAAAAGTTCACCGGAGATGACTTTCCCAATACAAAAGTTCACCGGAGATGACTTTTCCCATACAAAAGTTCACAGGAGATGACTTTCCCAATACAAAAGTTCACCGGAGATGACTTTTCCCATACAAAAGTTCACCGGAGATGACTTTCCCAATACAAAAGTTCACCGGAGATGACTTTCCCAATACAAAAGTTCACCGGAGATGACTTTTCCCATACAAAAGTTCACCGGAGATGACTTTCCCAATACAAAAGTTCACCGGAGATGACTTTTCCCATACAAAAGTTCACCGGAGATGACTTTCCCAATACAAAAGTTCACCGGAGATGACTTTCCCAATATAAAAGTTCACCGGGCATGACTTTCCCAATACAAAAGTTCACCGGAGATGACTTTCCCAATACAAAAGTTCACCGGAGATGACTTTCCCAATACAAAAGTTCACCGGAGATGACTTTTCCCATACAAAAGTTCACCGGAGATGACTTTTCCCATACAAAAGTTCACCGGAGATGACTTTCCCAATACAAAAGTTCACCGGAGATGACTTTCCCAATACAAAAGTTCACCGGAGATGACTTTCCCAATACAAAAGTTCACCGGAGATGACTTTCCCAATACAAAAGTTCACCGGGCATGACTTTCCCAATACAAAAGTTCACCGGAGATGACTTTCCCAATACAAAAGTTCACCGGGCATGACTTTCCCAATACAAAAGTTCACCGGAGATGACTTTTCCCATACAAAAGTTCACCGGAGATGACTTTCCCAATACAAAAGTTCACCGGAGATGACTTTCCCAATACAAAAGTTCACCGGAGATGATTTTTCCCATACAAAAGTTCACCGGAGATGACTTTCCCAATACAAAAGTTCACCGGAGATGACTTTTCCCATACAAAAGTTCACCGGAGATGACTTTCCCAATACAAAAGTTCCCAAATATAAAAGTTTCCCAATATAAAAGTTCACCGGGCATGACTTTCCCAATACAAAAGTTCACCGGAGATGACTTTCCCAATACAAAAGTTCACCGGAGATGACTTTCCCAATACAAAAGTTCACCGGAGATGACTTTCCCAATACAAAAGTTCACCGGAGATGACTTTTCCCATCCGGAGATGACTTTCCCAATACAAAAGTTCACCGGAGATGACTTTCCCAATACAAAAGTTCACCGGAGATGACTTTTCCCATACAAAAGTTCACCGGAGATGACTTTCCCAATACAAAAGTTCACCGGAGATGACTTTCCCAATACAAAAGTTCACCGGAGATGACTTTTCCCATACAAAAGTTCACCGGAAATGACTTTTCCAATACAAAAGTTCACCGGAGACGACTTTTCCCATACAAAAGTTCACCGGAGATGACTTTCCCAATACAAAAGTTCACCGGAGATGACTTTTCCCATACAAAAGTTCACCGGAGATGACTTTCCCAATACAAAAGTTCACCGGAGATGACTTTCCCAATACAAAAGTTCACCGGAGATGACTTTCCCAATACAAAAGTTCACCGGAGATGACTTTTCCCATACAAAAGTTCACCGGAGATGAGTTTCCCAATACAAAAGTTCACCGGAGATGACTTTTCCCATACAAAAGTTCACCGGAGATGACTTTCCCAATACAAAAGTTCACCGGAGATGACTTTTCCCATACAAAAGTTCACCGTAGATGACTTTCCCAATACAAAAGTTCACCGGAGATGACTTTCCCAATACAAAAGTTCACCGGGCATGACTTTCCCAATACAAAAGTTCACCGGAGATGACTTTCCCAATACAAAAGTTCACCGGGCATGACTTTCCCAATATAAAAGTTCACCGGGCATGACTTTCCCAATACAAAAGTTCACCGGAGATGACTTTCCCAATACAAAAGTTCACCGGAGATGACTTTTCCCATACAAAAGTTCACCGGAGATGACTTTCCCAATACAAAAGTTAACCGGGCATGACTTTCCCAAAACAAGAGTTCACCGGGCATGACTTTCCCAATACAAAAGTTCACCGGAGATGACTTTTCCCATACAAAAGTTCACCGGAGATGACTTTCCCAATACAAAAGTTCACCGGAGATGACTTTTCCCATACAAAAGTTCACCGGAGATGACTTTTCCCATACAAAAGTTCACCGGAGATGACTTTCCCAATACAAAAGTTCACCGGGCATGACTTTCCCAATACAAAAGTACACCGGAGATGACTTTTCCCATACAAAAGTTCACCAGAGATGACTTTCCCAATACAAAAGTTCACCGGAGATGACTTTTCCCATACAAAAGTTCACCGGAGATGACTTTTCCCATACAAAAGTTCACCGGAAATGACTTTTCCCATACAAAAGTTCACCGGGCATGACTTTCCCAATACAAAAGTTCACCGGGCATGACTTTCCCAATACAAAAGTTCACCGGAGATGACTTTCCCAATACAAAAGTGCACCGGAGATGACTTTCCCAATATAAAAGTTCACCGGGCATGACTTTCCCAATACAAAAGTTCACCGGGCACGACTTTCCCAATACAAAAGTTCACCGGAGATGACTTTCCCAATATAAAAGTTCACCGGAGATTACTTTCCCAATACAAAAGTTCACCGGAGATGACTTTCCCAATACAAAAGTTCACCGGAGATGACTTTTCCCATACAAAAGTTCACCGGAGATGACTTTTCCCATACAAAAGTTCACCGGAGATGACTTTCCCATACAAAAGTTCACCGGAGATGACTTTCCCAATACAAAAGTTCACCGGAGATGACTTTTCCCATACAAAAGTTCACCGGAGATGACTTTCCCAATACAAAAGTTCACCGGAGATGACTTTCCCAATACAAAAGTTCACCGGAGATGACTTTTCCCATACAAAAGTTCACCGGAGATGACTTTCCCAATACAAAAGTTCACCGGAGATGACTTTTCCCATACAAAAGTTCACCGGAGATGACTTTTCCCATACAAAAGTTCACCGGAGATGACTTTCCCAATACAAAAGTTCACCGGAGATGACTTTCCCAATACAAAGGTTCACCGGAGATGACTTTCCCAATACAAAAGTTCACCGGAGATGACTTTTCCCATACAAAAGTTCACCGGAGATGACTTTCCCAATACAAAAGTTCACCGGAGATGACTTTCCCAATACAAAAGTTCACCGGAGATGACTTTCCCAATACAAAAGTTCACCGGAGATGACTTTTCCCATACAAAAGTTCACCGGAGATGACTTTCCCAATACAAAAGTTCACCGGAGATGACTTTCCCAATACAAAAGTTCACCGGAGATGACTTTCCCAATACAAAAGTTCACCGGAGATGACTTTTCCCATACAAAAGTTCACCGGAGATGACTTTCCCAATACAAAAGTTCACCGGAGATGACTTTCCCAATATAAAAGTTCACCGGGCATGACTTTCCCAATACAAAAGTTCACCGGGCATGACTTTCCCAATACAAAAGTTCACCGGAGATGACTTTTCCCATACAAAAGTTCACCGGAGATGACTTTTCCCATACAAAAGTTCACCGGAGATGACTTTCCCAATACAAAAGTTCACCGGAGATGACTTTCCCAATACAAAGGTTCACCGGAGATGACTTTTCCCATACAAAAGTTCACCGGAGATGACTTTCCCAATACAAAAGTTCACCGGAGATGACTTTCCCAATACAAAAGTTCACCGGAGATGACTTTTCCCATACAAAAGTTCACCGGAGATGACTTTCCCAATACAAAAGTTCACCGGAGATGACTTTTCCCATACAAAAGTTCACCGGAGATGACTTTCCCAATACAAAAGTTCACCGGAGATGACTTTCCCAATACAAAAGTTCACCGGAGATGACTTTTCCCATACAAAAGTTCACCGGAGATGACTTTCCCAATACAAAAGTTCACCGGAGATGACTTTCCCAATACAAAAGTTCACCGGAGATGACTTTCCCAATACAAAAGTTCACCGGAGATGACTTTTCCCATACAAAAGTTCACCGGAGATGACTTTCCCAATACAAAAGTTCACCGGAGATGACTTTCCCAATACAAAAGTTCACCGGGCACGACTTTCCCAATACAAAAGTTCACCGGGCATGACTTTCCCAATACAAAAGTTCACCGGGCATGACTTTCCCAATACAAAAGTTCACCGGGCATGACTTTCCCAATACAAAAGTTCACCGGAGATGACTTTTCCCATACAAAAGTTCACCGGAGATGACTTTTCCAATACAAAAGTTTACCGGAGATGACTTTTCCCATACAAAAGTTCACCGGAGATGACTTTCCCAATACAAAAGTTCACCGGAGATGACTTTCCCAATAGAAAAGTTCACCGGAGATGACTTTTCCCATACAAAAGTTCACCGGAGATGACTTTCCCAATACAAAAGTTCACCGGAGATGACTTTTCCCATACAAAAGTTCACCGGAGATGACTTTCCCAATACAAAAGTTCACCGGAGATGACTTTTCCCATACAAAAGTTCACCGGAGATGACTTTTCCCATACAAAAGTTCACCGGAGATGACTTTTCCCATACAAAAGTTCACCGGAGATGACTTTCCCAATACAAAAGTTCACCGGAGATGACTTTTCCCATGACTTTTCCCATACAAAAGTTCACCGGAGATGACTTTCCCAATACAAAAGTTCACCGGAGATGACTTTCCCAATACAAAAGTTCACCGGAGATGACTTTTCCCATACAAAAGTTCACCGGAGATGACTTTTCCCATACAAAAGTTCACCGGAGATGACTTTCCCAATACAAAAGTTCACCGGAGATGACTTTTCCCATACAAAAGTTCACCGGAGATGACTTTTCCCATACAAAAGTTCACCGGAGATGACTTTTCCCATACAAAAGTTCACCGGAGATGACTTTCCCAATACAAAAGTTCACCGGAGATGACTTTTCCCATGACTTTTCCCATACAAAAGTTCACCGGAGATGACTTTCCCAATACAAAAGTTCACCGGAGATGACTTTCCCAATACAAAAGTTCACCGGAGATGACTTTTCCCATACAAAAGTTCACCGGAGATGACTTTTCCCATACAAAAGTTCACCGGAGATGACTTTCCCAATACAAAAGTTCACCGGGCATGACTTTTCCCATACAAAAGTTCACCGGAGATGACTTTCCCAATACAAAAGTTCACCGGAGATGACTTTTCCCATACAAAAGTTCACAAAAGTTCCCATACAAAAGTTCACCGGAGATGACTTTCCCAATACAAAAGTTCACCGGAGATGACTTTCCCAATACAAAAGTTCACCGGAGATGACTTTTCCCATACAAAAGTTCACCGGAGATGACTTTCCCAATACAAAAGTTCACCGGAGATGACTTTCCCAATACAAAAGTTCACCGGAGATGACTTTCCCAATACAAAAGTTCACCGGAGATGACTTTTCCCATACAAAAGTTCACCGGAGATGACTTTCCCAATACAAAAGTTCACCGGAGATGACTTTCCCAATACAAAAGTTCACCGGGCATGACTTTCCCAATACAAAAGTTCACCGGGCACGACTTTCCCAATACAAAAGTTCACCGGGCATGACTTTCCCAATACAAAAGTTCACCGGAGATGACTTTCCCAATACAAAAGTTCACCGGGCATGACTTTCCCAATACAAAAGTTCACCGGAGATGACTTTCCCAATACAAAAGTTCACCGGAGATGACTTTTCCCATACAAAAGTTCACCGGAGATGACTTTCCCAATACAAAAGTTCACCGGAGATGACTTTTCCCATACAAAAGTTCACCGGAGATGACTTTCCCAATACAAAAGTTCACCGGAGATGACTTTCCCAATACAAAAGTTCACCAGAGATGACTTTTCCCATACAAAAGTTCACCGGAGATGACTTTTCCCATACAAAAGTTCACCGGAAATGACTTTCCCAATACAAAAGTTCACCGGAGATGACTTTTCCCATACAAAAGTTCACCGGAGATGACTTTCCCAATACAAAAGTTCACCGGAGATGACTTTCCCAATATAAAAGTTCACCGGGCATGACTTTCCCAATACAAAAGTTCACCGGGCATGACTTTCCCAATACAAAAGTTCACCGTAGATGACTTTCCCAATACAAAAGTTCACCGGAGATGATTTTTCCCATACAAAAGTTCACCGGAGATGACTTTCCCAATACAAAAGTTCACCGGAGATGACTTTCCCAATACAAAAGTTCACCGGAGATGACTTTCCCAATACAAAAGTTCACCGGAGATGACTTTTCCCATACAAAAGTTCACCGGAGATGACTTTTCCCATACAAAAGTTCACCGGAGATGACTTTTCCCATACAAAAGTTCACCGGGCATGCCTTTCCCAATACAAAAGTTCACCGGAGATGACTGTTCCCATACAAAAGATCACCGGAGATGACTTTCCCAATACAAAAGTTCACCGGAGATGACTTTCCCAATATAAAAGTTCACCGGGCATGACTTTCCCAATACAAAAGTTCACCGGGCATGACTTTCCCAATACAAAAGTTCATCGGAGATGACTTTCCCAATACAAAAGTTCACCGGAGATGACTTTTCCCATACAAAAGTTCACCGGAGATGACTTTTCCCATACAAAAGTTCACCGGAGATGACTTTCCCAATACAAAAGTTCACCGGAGATGACTTTTCCCATACAAAAGTTCACCGGAGATGACTTTCCCAATACAAAAGTTCACCGGAGATGACTTTCCCAATATAAAAGTTCACCGGGCATGACTTTCCCAATACAAAAGTTCACCGGGCATGACTTTCCCAATACAAAAGTTCACCGTAGATGACTTTCCCAATACAAAAGTTCACCGGAGATGATTTTTCCCATACAAAAGTTCACCGGAGATGACTTTCCCAATACAAAAGTTCACCGGAGATGACTTTCCCAATACAAAAGTTCACCGGAGATGACTTTCCCAATACAAAAGTTCACCGGAGATGACTTTTCCCATACAAAAGTTCACCGGAGATGACTTTTCCCAAACAAAAGTTCACCGGAGATGACTTTTCCCATACAAAAGTTCACCGGGCATGCCTTTCCCAATACAAAAGTTCACCGGGCATGACTTTCCCAATACAAAAGTTCACCGGAGATGACTTTTCCCATACAAAAGTTCACCGGAGATGACTTTCCCAAAACAAAAGTTCACCGGGCATGACTTTCCCAAAACAAAAGTTCACCGGGCATGACTTTCCCAATATAAAAGTTCACCGGGCATGACTTTCCCAATACAAAAGTTCACCGGAGATGACTTTTCCCATACAAAAGTTCACCGGAGATGACTTTTCCCATACAAAAGTTCACCGGAGATGACTTTCCCAATACAAAAGTTCACCGGAGATGACTGTTCCCATACAAAAGATCACCGGAGATGACTTTCCCAATACAAAAGTTCACCGGAGATGACTTTCCCAATATAAAAGTTCACCGGGCATGACTTTCCCAATACAAAAGTTCACCGGGCATGACTTTCCCAATACAAAAGTTCACCGGAGATGACTTTTCCCATACAAAAGTTCACCGGAGATGACTTTCCCAATACAAAAGTTCACCGGAGATGACTTTCCCAATACAAAAGTTCACCGGAGATGACTTTCCCAATACAAAAGTTCACCGGAGATGACTTTCCCAATACAAAAGTTCACCGGGCATGACTTTCCCAATACAAAAGTTCACCGGAGATGACTTTCCCAATACAAAAGTTCACCGGAGATGACTTTTCCCATACAAAAGTTCACCGGAGATGACTTTCCCAATACAAAAGTTCACCGGAGATGACTTTTCCCATACAAAAGTTCACCGGAGATGACTTTCCCAATACAAAAGTTCACCGGAGATGACTTTCCCAATACAAAAGTTCACCAGAGATGACTTTTCCCATACAAAAGTTCACCGGAGATGACTTTTCCCATACAAAAGTTCACCGGAGATGACTTTCCCAATACAAAAGTTCACGGGAGATGACTTTTCCCATACAAAAGTTCACCGGAGATGACTTTCCCAATACAAAAGTTCACCGGAGATGACTTTCCCAATATAAAAGTTCACCGGGCATGACTTTCCCAATACAAAAGTTCACCGGGCACGACTTTCCCAATACAAAAGTTCACCGTAGATGACTTTCCCAATACAAAAGTTCACCGGAGATGATTTTTCCCATACAAAAGTTCACCGGAGATGACTTTCCCAATACAAAAGTTCACCGGAGATGACTTTCCCAATACAAAAGTTCACCGGAGATGACTTTACCAATACAAAAGTTCACCGGAGATGACTTTCCCAATACAAAAGTTCACCGGAGATGACTTTTCCCATACAAAAGTTCACCGGAGATGACTTTTCCCATACAAAAGTTCACCGGAGATGACTTTTCCCATACAAAAGTTCACCGGGCATGCCTTTCCCAATACAAAAGTTCACCGGGCATGACTTTCCCAATACAAAAGTTCACCGGAGATGACTTTTCCCATACAAAAGTTCACCGGAGATGACTTTTCCCATACAAAAGTTCACCGGAGATGACTTTCCCAATAAAAAAGTTCACCGGAGATGACTTTTCCCATACAAAAGTTCACCGGAGATGACTTTCCCAATACAAAAGTTCACCGGAGATGACTTTTCCCATACAAAAGTTCACCGGAGATGACTTTCCCAATACAAAAGTTCACCGGAGATGACTTTTCCCATACAAAAGTTCACCGGAGATGACTTTTCCCATACAAAAGTTCACCGGAGATGACTTTCCCAATACAAAAGTTCACCGGAGATGACTTTTCCCATACAAAAGTTCACCGGAGATGACTTTCCCAATACAAAAGTTCACCGGAGATGACTTTTCCCATACAAAAGTTCACCGGAGATGACTTTTCCCATACAAAAGTTCACCGGAGATGACTTTCCCAATACAAAAGTTCACCGGAGATGACTTTCCCAATACAAAAGTTCACCGGAGATGAATTTCCCAATACAAATGTTCACCGGAGATGACTTTCCCAATACAAAAGTTCACCGGAGATGACTTTTCCCATACAAAAGTTCACCGGAGATGACTTTCCCAATACAAAAGTTCACCGGAGATGACTTTCCCAATACAAAAGTTCACCGGAGATGACTTTTCCCATACAAAAGTTCACCGGAGATGACTTTCCCAATACAAAAGTTCACCGGAGATGACTTTCCCAATACAAAAGTTCACCGGAGATGACTTTTCCCATACAAAAGTTCACCGGAGATGAATTTCCCAATACAAAAGTTCACCGGAGATGACTTTCCCAATACAAAAGTTCACCGGAGATGACTTTCCCAATATAAAAGTTCACCGGGCATGACTTTCCCAATACAAAAGTTCACCGGGCATGACTTTCCCAATACAAAAGCTCACCGAAGATGACTTTCCCAATACAAAAGTTCACCGGGCATGACTTTCCCAATATAAAAGTTCACCGGAGATGACTTTCCCAATACAAAAGTTCACCGGAGATGACTTTTCCCATACAAAAGTTCACCGGAGATAACTTTCCCAATACAAAAGTTCACCGGAGATGACTTTCCCAATACAAAAGTTCACCGGAGATGACTTTCCCAATACAAAAGTTCACCGGAGATGATTTTCCCAATACAAAAGTTCACCGGGCATGACTTTCCCAATACAAAAGTTCACCGGAGATGACTTTTCCCATACAAAAGTTCACCGGAGATGACTTTCCCAATACAAAAGTTCACCGGGCATGACTTTCCCAATACAAAAGTTCACCGGAGATGACTTTTCCCATACAAAAGTTCACCGGAGATGACTTTCCCAATACAAAAGTTCACCGGAGATGACTTTTCCCATACAAAAGTTCACCGGAGATGACTTTCCCAATACAAAAGTTCACCGGAGATGACTTTTCCCATACAAAAGTTCACCGGAGATGACTTTCCCAATACAAAAGTTCACCGGGCATGACTTTTCCCATACAAAAGTTCACCGGAGATGACTTTTCCCATACAAAAGTTCACCGGAGATGACTTTCCCAATACAAAAGTTCACCGGAGATGACTTTTCCCATACAAAAGTTCACCGGGCATGACTTTCCCAATACAAAAGTTCACCGGGCATGACTTTCCCAATACAAAAGTTCACTGGAGATGACTTTCCCAATACAAAAGTTCACCGAGATGACTTTCCCAATATAAAAGTTCACCGGGCATGACTTTCCCAATACAAAAGTTCACCGGGCACGACTTTCCCAATACAAAAGTTCACCGGAGATGACTTTCCCAATATAAAAGTTCACCGGAGATGACTTTCCCAATACAAAAGTTCACCGGAGATGACTTTCCCAATACAAAAGTTCACCGGAGATGACTTTTCCCATACAAAAGTTCACCGGAGATGGCTTTTCCCATACAAAAGTTCACCGGAGATGACTTTCCCATACAAAAGTTCACCGGAGATGACTTTCCCAATACAAAAGTTCACCGGAGATGACTTTCCCAATACAAAAGTTCACCGGAGATGACTTTTCCCATACAAAAGTTCACCGGAGATGACTTTCCCAATACAAAAGTTCACCGGAGATGACTTTCCCAATACAAAAGTTCACCGGAGATGACTTTCCCAATATAAAAGTTCACCGGAGATGACTTTCCCAATACAAAAGTTCACCGGAGATGGCTTTTCCCATACAAAAGTTCACCGGAGATGACTTTCCCAATACAAAAGTTCACCGGAGATGACTTTCCCAATACAAAAGTTCACCGGGCATGACTTTTCCCATACAAAAGTTCACCGGGCATGACTTTCCCAATACAAAAGTTCACCGGAGATGACTTTTCCCATACAAAATTTCACCGGAGATGACTTTCCCAATACAAAAGTTCACCGGAGATGACTTTCCCAATATAAAAGTTCACCGGGCATGACTTTCGCAATACAAAAGTTCACCGGGCATGACTTTCCCAATACAAAAGTTCACCGGAGATGACTTTCCCAATACAAAAGTTCACCGGAGATGACTTTTCCCATACAAAAGTTCACCGGAGATGACTTTCCCAATACAAAAGTTCACCGGAGATGACTTTCCCAATACAAAAGTTCACCGGAGATGACTTTCCCAATACAAAAGTTCACCGGAGATGACTTTTCCCATACAAAAGTTCACCGGAGATGACTTTTCCCATACAAAAGTTCACCGGAGATGACTTTTCCCATACAAAAGTTCACCGGGCATGACTTTCCCAATACAAAAGTTCACCGGGCATGACTTTCCCAATACAAAAGTTCACCGGAGATGACTTTTCCCATACAAAAGTTCACCGGAGATGACTTTTCCCATACAAAAGTTCACCGGAGATGACTTTCCCAATACAAAAGTTCACCGGAGATGACTTTTCCCAATACAAAAGTTCACCGGAGATGACTTTCCCAATACAAAAGTTCACCGGAGATGACTTTTCCCATACAAAAGTTCACCGGAGATGACTTTCCCAATACAAAAGTTCACCGAAGATGACTTTTCCCATACAAAAGTTCACCGGAGATGACTTTTCCCATACAAAAGTTCACCGGAGATGACTTTCCCAATACAAAAGTTCACCGGAGATGACTTTTCCCATACAAAAGTTCACCGGAGATGACTTTCCCAATACAAAAGTTCACCGGAGATGACTTTTCCCATACAAAAGTTCACCGGAGATGACTTTTCCCATACAAAAGTTCACCGGAGATGACTTTCCCAATACAAAAGTTCACCGGAGATGACTTTTCCCATACAAAAGTTCACCGGAGATGACTTTCCCAATACAAAAGTTCACCGGAGATGACTTTTCCCATACAAAAGTTCACCGGGCATGACTTTCCCAATATAAAAGTTCACCGGGCATGACTTTCCCAATACAAAAGTTCACCGGAGATGACTTTCCCAATACAAAAGTTCACCGGAGATGACTTTCCCAATATAAAAGTTCACCGGAGATGACTTTCCCAATACAAAAGTTCACCGGAGATGACTTTCCCAATACAAAAGTTCACCGGAGATGACTTTTCCCATACAAAAGTTCACAGGAGATGACTTTCCCAATACAAAAGTTCACCGGAGATGACTTTCCCAATACAAAAGTTCACCGGAGATGACTTTTCCCATACAAAAGTTCACCGGAGATGACTTTCCCAATACAAAAGTTCACCGGGCATGACTTTCCCAATAGAAAAGTTCACCGGAGATGACTTTCCCAATACAATAGTTCACCGGAGATGACTTTTCCCATACAAAATTTCACCGGAGATGACTTTCCCAATACAAAAGTTCACCGGAGATGACTTTCCCAATACAAAAGTTCACCGGAGATGACTTTCCCAATACAAAAGTTCACCGGAGATGACTTTCCCAATACAAAAGTTCACCGGAGATGACTTTCCCAATACAAAAGTTCACCGGAGATGACTCTTCCCATACAAAAGTTCACCGGAGATGACTTTTCCCATACAAAAGTTCACCGGAGATGACTTTTCCCATACAAAAGTTCACCGGGCATGACTTTCCCAATACAAAAGTTCACCGGGCATGACTTTCCCAATACAAAAGTTCACCGGAGATGACTTTTCCCATACAAAAGTTCACCGGAGATGACTTTTCCCATACAAAAGTTCACCGGAGATGACTTTCCCAATACAAAAGTTCACCGGAGATGACTTTTCCCATACAAAAGTTCACGGGAGATGACTTTCCCAATACAAAGGTTCACCGGAGATGACTTTCCCAATACAAAAGTTCACCGGGCATGACTTTCCCAATACAAAAGTTCACCGGGCACGACTTTCCCAATACAAAAGTTCACCGGGCATGACTTTCCCAATACAAAAGTTCACCGGGCATGACTTTCCCAATACAAAAGTTCACCGGGCATGACTTTCCCAATACAAAAGTTCACCGGAGATGACTTTTCCCATACAAAAGTTCACCGGAGATGACTTTTCCCATACAAAAGTTCACCGGAGATGACTTTTCCCATACAAAAGTTCACCGGGCATGACTTTCCCAATACAAAAGTTCACCGGGCATGACTTTCCCAATACAAAAGTTCACCGGAGATGACTTTTCCCATACAAAAGTTCACCGGAGATGACTTTTCCCATACAAAAGTTCACCGGAGATGACTTTCCCAATACAAAAGTTCACCGGAGATGACTTTTCCCATACAAAAGTTCACCGGAGATGACTTTCCCAATACAAAATTCACCGGAGATGACTTTCCCAATATAAAAGTTCACCGGGCATGACTTTCCCAATACAAAAGTTCACCGGGCATGACTTTCCCAATACAAAAGTTCACCGGAGATGACTTTCCCAATACAAAAGTTCACCGGAGATGACTTTTCCCATACAAAAGTTCACCGGAGATGACTTTCCCAATACAAAAGTTCACCGGAGATGACTTTCCCAATACAAAAGTTCACCGGAGATGACTTTCCCAATACAAAAGTTCACCGGAGATGACTTTCCCAATACAAAAGTTCACCGGAGATGACTTTCCCAATACAAAAGTTCACCGGAGATGATTTTTCCCATACAAAAGTTCACCGGAGATGACTTTTCCCATACAAAAGTTCACCGGAGATGACTTTTCCCATACAAAAGTTCACCGGAGATGACTTTCCCAATACAAAAGTTCACCGGAGATGACTTTTCCCATACAAAAGTTCACCGGAGAAGACTTTCCCAATACAAAAGTTCACCGGTGATGACTTTCCCAATACAAAAGTTCACCGGGCATGACTTTCCCAATACAAAAGTTCACCGGGCACGACTTTCCCAATACAAAAGTTCACCGGGCATGACTTTCCCAATACAAAAGTTCACCGGGCATGACTTTCCCAATACAAAAGTTCACCGGGCATGACTTTCCCAATACAAAAGTTCACCGGAGATGACTTTTCCCATACAAAAGTTCACCGGAGATGACTTTTCCCATACAAAAGTTCACCGGAGATGACTTTTCCCATACAAAAGTTCACCGGGCATGACTTTCCCAATACAAAAGTTCACCGGAGATGACTTTCCCAATACAAAAGTTCACCGGAGATGACTTTTCCCATACAAAAGTTCACCGGAGATGACTTTCCCAATACAAAAGTTCACCGGTGATGACTTTCCCAATACAAAAGTTCACCGGGCATGACTTTCCCAATACAAAAGTTCACCGGGCACGACTTTCCCAATACAAAAGTTCACCGGGCATGACTTTCCCAATACAAAAGTTCACCGGGCATGACTTTCCCAATACAAAAGTTCACCGGGCATGACTTTCCCAATACAAAATTTCACCGGAGATGACTTTTCCCATACAAAAGTTCACCGGAGATGACTTTCCCAATACAAAAGTTCACCGGAGATGACTTTTCCCATACAAAAGTTCACCGGAGATGACTTTTCCCATACAAAAGTTCACCGGAGATGACTTTCCCAATACAAAAGTTCAACGGAGATGACTTTTCCCATACAAAAGTTCACCGGAGATGACTTTTCCCATACAAAAGTTCACCGGAGATGACTTTCCCAATACAAAAGTTCAACGGAGATGACTTTTCCCATACAAAAGTTCACCGGAGATGACTTTCCCAATACAAAAGTTCACCGGAGATGACTTTCCCAATACAAAAGTTCACCGGGCATGACTTTCCCAATACAAAAGTTCACCGGGCATGACTTTCCCAATACAAAAGTTCACCGGAGATGACTTTTCCCATACAAAAGTTCACCGGAGATGACTTTTCCCATACAAAAGTTCACCGGAGATGACTTTTCCCATACAAAAGTTCACCGGGCATGACTTTCCCAATACAAAAGTTCACCGGGCATGACTTTCCCAATACAAAAGTTCACCGGAGATGACTTTTCCCATACAAAAGTTCACCGGAGATGACTTTTCCCATACAAAAGTTCACCGGAGATGACTTTCCCAATACAAAAGTTCACCGGAGATGACTTTTCCCATACAAAAGTTCACCGGTGATGACTTTCCCAATACAAAAGTTCACCGGAGATGACTTTCCCAATACAAAAGTTCACCGGGCATGACTTTCCCAATACAAAAGTTCACCGGGCACGACTTTCCCAATACAAAAGTTCACCGGGCATGACTTTCCCAATACAAAAGTTCACCGGGCATGATTTTCCCAATACAAAAGTTCACCGGGCATGACTTTCCCAATACAAAAGTTCACCGGAGATGACTTTTCCCATACAAAAGTTCACCGGAGATGACTTTTCCCATACAAAAGTTCACCGGAGATGACTTTTCCCATACAAAAGTTCACCGGGCATGACTTTCCCAATACAAAAGTTCACCGGGCATGACTTTCCCAATACAAAAGTTCACCGGAGATGACTTTTCCCATACAAAAGTTCACCGGAGATGACTTTTCCCATACAAAAGTTCACCGGAGATGACTTTCCCAATACAAAAGTTCACCGGAGATGACTTTTCCCATACAAAAGTTCACCGGAGATGACTTTCCCAATACAAAAGTTCACCGGAGATGACTTTCCCAATATAAAAGTTCACCGGGCATGACTTTCCCAATACAAAAGTTCACCGGGCATGACTTTCCCAATACAAAAGTTCACCGGAGATGACTTTCCCAATACAAAAGTTCACCGGAGATGACTTTTCCCATACAAAAGTTCACCGGAGATGACTTTCCCAATACAAAAGTTCACCGGAGATGACTTTCCCAATACAAAAGTTCACCGGAGATGACTTTCCCAATACAAAAGTTCACCGGAGATGACTTTCCCAATACAAAAGTTCACCGGAGATGACTTTTCCCATACAAAAGTTCACCGGAGATGACTTTTCCCATACAAAAGTTCACCGGAGATGACTTTCCCAATACAAAAGTTCACCGGAGATGACTTTCCCAATACAAAAGTTCACCGGGCATGACTTTCCCAATACAAAAGTTCACCGTAGATGACTTTCCCAATACAAAAGTTCAGCGGGCATGACTTTCCCAAAACAAAAGTTCACCGGGCATGACTTTCCCAATATAAAAGTTCACCGGGCATGACTTTCCCAATACAAAAGTTCACCGGAGATGACTTTTCCCATACAAAAGTTCACCGGAGATGACTTTCCCAATACAAAAGTTCACCGGAGATGACTTTCCCAATACAAAAGTTCACCGGAGATGACTTTTCCCATACAAAAGTTCACCGGAGATGACTTTCCCAATACAAAAGTTCACCGGAGATGACTTTCCCAATACAAAAGTTCACCGGAGATGACTTTTCCCAATACAAAAGTTCACCGGAGATGACTTTTCCCATACAAAAGTTCACCGGAGATGACTTTCCCAATACAAAAGTTCACCGGAGATGACTTTCCCAATACAAAAGTTCACCGGGCATGACTTTCCCAATACAAAAGTTCACCGGAGATGACTTTCCCAATACAAAAGTTCACCGGGCATGACTTTCCCAAAACAAAAGTTCACCGGAGATGACTTTTCCCATACAAAAGTTCACCGGAGATGACTTTCCCAATACAAAAGTTCACCGGAGATGACTTTCCCAATATAAAAGTTCACCGGGCATGACTTTCCCAATATAAAAGTTCACCGGGCATGACTTTCCCAATACAAAAGTTCACCGGAGATGACTTTTCCCATACAAAAGTTCACCGGAGATGACTTTTCCCATACAAAAGTTCACCGGAGATGACTTTCCCAATACAAAAGTTCACCGGAGATGACTTTTCCCATACAAAAGTTCACCGGAGATGACTTTCCCAATACAAAAGTTCACCGGAGATGACTTTCCCAATATAAAAGTTCACCGGGCATGACTTTCCCAATACAAAAGTTCACCGGGCATGACTTTCCCAATACAAAAGTTCACCGGAGATGACTTTCCCAATACAAAAGTTCACCGGAGATGACTTTTCCCATACAAAAGTTCACCGGAGATGACTTTCCCAATACAAAAGTTCACCGGAGATGACTTTCCCAATACAAAAGTTCACCGGAGATGACTTTCCCAATACAAAAGTTCACCGGAGATGACTTTCCCAATACAAAAGTTCACCGGGCATGACTTTCCCAATACAAAAGTTCACCGGAGATGACTTTCCCAATACAAAAGTTCACCGGAGATGACTTTTCCCATACAAAAGTTCACCGGAGATGACTTTCCCAATACAAAAGTTCACCGGAGATGACTTTTCCCATACAAAAGTTCACCGGAGATGACTTTCCCAATACAAAAGTTCACCGGAGATGACTTTCCCAATACAAAAGTTCACCGGAGATGACTTTTCCCATACAAAAGTTCACCGGAGATGACTTTTCCCATACAAAAGTTCACCGGAGATGACTTTTCCCATACAAAAGTTCACCGGAGATGACTTTCCCAATACAAAAGTTCACCGGAGATGACTTTCCCAATACAAAAGTTCACCGGAGATGACTTTCCCAATACAAAAGTTCACCGGGCATGACTTTCCCAATACAAAAGTTCACCGGGCATGACTTTCCCAATACAAAAGTTCACCGGAGATGACTTTCCCAATACAAAAGTTCACCGGAGATGACTTTTCATATACAAAAGTTCACCGGAGATGACTTTCCCAATACAAAAGTTCACCGGAGATGACTTTCCCGATACAAAAGTTCACCGGAGATGACTTTCCCAATACAAAAGTTCACCGGAGATGACTTTCCCAATACAAAAGTTCCCCGGAGATGACTTTTCCCATACAAAAGTTCACCGGAGATGACTTTTCCCATACAAAAGTTCACCGGAGATGACTTTTCCCATACAAAAGTTCACCGGGCATGACTTTCCCAATACAAAAGTTCACCGGGCATGACTTTCCCAATACAAAAGTTCACCGGAGATGATTTTCCCATACAAAAGTTCACCGGAGATGACTTTTCCCATACAAAAGTTCACCGGAGATGACTTTCCCAATACAAAAGTTCACCGGAGATGACTTTCCCAATACAAAAGTTCACCGGAGATGACTTTTCCCATACAAAAGTTCACCGGAGATGATTTTCCCATACAAAAGTTCACCGGAGATGACTTTCCCAATACAAAAGTTCACCGGAGATGACTTTCCCAATACAAATGTTCACCGGGCATGACTTTCCCAATACAAAAGTTCACCGGAGATGACTTTCCCAATACAAAATTTCACCGGGCATGACTTTCCCAAAACAAAAGTTCACCGGGCATGACTTTCCCAATATAAAAGTTCACCGGGCATGACTTTCCCAATACAAAAGTTCACCGGAGATGACTTTTCCCATACAAAAGTTCATCGGAGATGACTTTCCCAATACAAAAGTTCACCGGAGATGACTTTCCCAATACAAAAGTTCACCGGAGATGACTTTTCCCATACAAAAGTTCACCGGAGATGACTTTTCCCATACAAAAGTTCACCGGAGATGACTTTCCCAATACAAAAGTTCACCGGAGATGACTTTCCCAATACAAAAGTTCACCGGGCATGACTTTCCCAATACAAAAGTTCACCGGAGATGACTTTCCCAATACAAAAGTTCACCGGGCATGACTTTCCCAAAACAAAAGTTCACCGGAGATGACTTTTCCCATACAAAAGTTCACCGGAGATGACTTTCCCAATACAAAAGTTCACCGGAGATGACTTTCCCAATATAAAAGTTCACCGGGCATGACTTTCCCAATATAAAAGTTCACCGGGCATGACTTTCCCAATACAAAAGTTCACCGGAGATGACTTTTCCCATACAAAAGTTCACCGGAGATGACTTTTCCCATACAAAAGTTCACCGGAGATGACTTTCCCAATACAAAAGTTCACCGGAGATGACTTTTCCCATACAAAAGTTCACCGGAGATGACTTTCCCAATACAAAAGTTCACCGGAGATGACTTTCCCAATATAAAAGTTCACCGGGCATGACTTTCCCAATACAAAAGTTCACCGGGCATGACTTTCCCAATACAAAAGTTCACCGGAGATGACTTTCCCAATACAAAAGTTCACCGGAGATGACTTTTCCCATACAAAAGTTCAACGGAGATGACTTTCCCAATACAAAAGTTCACCGGAGATGACTTTCCCAATACAAAAGTTCACCGGAGATGACTTTCCCAATACAAAAGTTCACCGGAGATGACTTTCCCAATACAAAAGTTCACCGGGCATGACTTTCCCAATACAAAAGTTCACCGGAGATGACTTTCCCAATACAAAAGTTCACCGGAGATGACTTTTCCCATACAAAAGTTCACCGGAGATGACTTTCCCAATACAAAAGTTCACCGGAGATGACTTTTCCCATACAAAAGTTCACCGGAGATGACTTTCCCAATACAAAAGTTCACCGGAGATGACTTTCCCAATACAAAAGTTCACCGGAGATGACTTTTCCCATACAAAAGTTCACCGGAGATGACTTTTCCCATACAAAAGTTCACCGGAGATGACTTTCCCAATACAAAAGTTCACCGGAGATGACTTTTCCCATACAAAAGTTCACCGGAGATGACTTTCCCAATACAAAAGTTCACCGGAGATGACTTTCCCAATATAAAAGTTCACCGGGCATGACTTTCCCAATACAAAAGTTCACCGGGCATGACTTTCCCAATACAAAAGTTCACCGGAGATGACTTTCCCAATACAAAAGTTCACCGGAGATGACTTTTCATATACAAAAGTTCACCGGAGATGACTTTCCCAATACAAAAGTTCACCGGAGATGACTTTCCCAATACAAAAGTTCACCGGAGATGACTTTCCCAATACAAAAGTTCACCGGAGATGACTTTCCCAATACAAAAGTTCACCGGAGATGACTTTTCCCATACAAAAGTTCACCGGAGATGACTTTTCCCATACAAAAGTTCACCGGAGATGACTTTTCCCATACAAAAGTTCACCGGGCATGACTTTCCCAATACAAAAGTTCACCGGGCATGACTTTCCCAATACAAAAGTTCACCGGAGATGACTTTTCCCATACAAAAGTTCACCGGAGATGACTTTTCCCATACAAAAGTTCACCGGAGATGACTTTCCCAATACAAAAGTTCACCGGAGATGACTTTCCCAATACAAAAGTTCACCGTAGATGACTTTCCCAATACAAAAGTTCACCGGAGATGACTTTTCCCATACAAAAGTTCACCGGAGATGACTTTCCCAATACAAAAGTTCACCGGAGATGACTTTCCCAATATAAAAGTTCACCGGGCATGACTTTCCCAATACAAAAGTTCACCGGAGATGACTTTCCCAATACAAAAGTTCACCGGAGATGAATTTCCCAATTCAAAAGTTCACCGGAGATGACTTTTCCCATACAAAAGTTCACCGGAGATGACTTTTCCCATACAAAAGTTCACCGGAGATGACTTTCCCAATACAAAAGTTCACCGGAGATGACTTTCCCAATACAAAAGTTCACCGGAGATGACTTTCCCAATACAAAAGTTCACCGGAGATGACTTTCCCAATACAAAAGTTCACCGGGCATGACTTTCCCAATACAAAAGTTCACCGGAGATGACTTTCCCAATACAAAAGTTCACCGGGCATGACTTTCCCAATACAAAAGTTCACCGGAGATGACTTTTCCCATACAAAAGTTCACCGGAGATGACTTTCCCAATACAAAAGTTCACCGGAGATGACTTTCCCAATACAAAAGTTCACCGGAGATGAATTTTCCCATACAAAAGTTCACCGGAGATGACTTTCCCAATACAAAAGTTCACCGGAGATGACTTTCCCAATACAAAAGTTCACCGGAGATGACTTTTCCCATACAAAAGTCCACCGGAGATGACTTTCCCAATACAAAAGTTCACCGGAGATGACTTTCCCAATACAAAAGTTCACCGGAGATGACTTTTCCCATACAAAAGTTCACCGGAGATGACTTTCCCAATACAAAAGTTCACCGGAGATGACTTTTCCCATACAAAAGTTCACCGGAGATGACTTTCCCAATACAAAAGTTCACCGGAGATGACTTTTCCCATACAAAAGTTCACCGGAGATGACTTTCCCAATACAAAAGTTCACCGGAGATGACTTTCCCAATAAAAAAATTCACCGGAGATGACTTTTCCCATACAAAAGTTCACCGGAGATGACTTTCCCAATACAAAAGTTCACCGGAGATGACTTTCCCAATACAAAAGTTCACCGGAGATGACTTTCCCAATACAAAAGTTCACCGGAGATGACTTTTCCCATACAAAAGTTCACCGGAGATGACTTTCCCAATACAAAAGTTCACCGGAGATGACTTTTCCCATACAAAAGTTCACCGGAGATGACTTTCCCAATACAAAAGTTCACCATAGATGACTTTTCCCATACAAAAGTTCACCGGAGATGACTTTCCCAATACAAAAGTTCACCGGAGATGACTTTCCCAATACAAAAGTTCACCGGGCATGACTTTCCCAATACAAAAGTTCACCGGAGATGACTTTCCCAATACAAAAGTTCACCGGGCATGACTTTCACAATATAAAAGTTCACCGGGCATGACTTTCCCAATACAAAAGTTCACCGGAGATGACTTTCCCAATACAAAAGTTCACCGGAGATGACTTTTCCCATACAAGAGTTCACCGGAGATGACTTTCCCAATACAAAAGTTCACCGGGCATGACTTTCCCAAAACAAAAGTTCACCGGGCATGACTTTCCCAATACAAAAGTTCACCGGAGATGACTTTTCCCATACAAAAGTTCACCGGAGATGACTTTCCCAATACAAAAGTTCACCGGAGATGACTTTTCCCATACAAAAGTTCACCGGAGATGACTTTTCCCATACAAAAGTTCACCGGAGGTGACTTTCCCAATACAAAAGTTCACCGGGCATGACTTTCCCAATACAAAAGTTCACCGGAGATGACTTTTCCCATACAAAAGTTCACCGGAGATGACTTTCCCAATACAAAAGTTCACCGGAGATGACTTTTCCCATACAAAAGTTCACCGGAGATGACTTTTCCCATACAAAAGTTCACCGGGCATGACTTTCCCAATACAAAAGTTCACCGGGCATGACTTTCCCAATACAAAAGTTCACCGGAGATGACTTGCCCAATATAAAAGTTCACCGGGCATGACTTTCCCAATACAAAAGTTCACCGGGCACGACTTTCCCAATACAAAAGTTCACCGGAGATGACTTTCCCAATATAAAAGTTCACCGGAGATGACTTTCCCAATACAAAAGTTCACCGGAGATGACTTTCCCAATACAAAAGTTCACCGGAGATGACTTTTCCCATACAAAAGTTCACCGGAGATGACTTTTCCCATACAAAAGTTCACCGGAGATGACTTTCCCATACAAAAGTTCACCGGAGATGACTTTCCCAATACAAAAGTTCACCGGAGAAGACTTTCCCAATACAAAAGTTTACCGGAGATGACTTTTCCCATACAAAAGTTCACCGGGCATGACTTTCCCAATACAAAAGTTCACCGGGCACGACTTTCCCAATACAAAAGTTCACCGGAGATGACTTTCCCAATATAAAAGTTCACCGGAGATGACTTTCCCAATACAAAAGTTCACCGGAGATGACTTTCCCAATACAAAAGTTCACCGGAGATGACTTTTCCCATACAAAAGTTCACCGGAGATGACTTTTCCCATACAAAAGTTCACCGGAGATGACTTTCCCAATACAAAAGTTCACCGGAGATGACTTTCCCAATACAAAAGTTCACCGGGCATGACTTTTCCCATACAAAAGTTCACCGGGCATGACTTTCCCAATACAAAAGTTCACCGGAGATGACTTTTCCCATACAAAAGTTCACCGGAGATGACTTTTCCCATACAAAAGTTCACCGGAGATGACTTTCCCAATACAAAAGTTCACCGGGCATGACTTTCCCAATACAAAAGTTCACCGGAGATGACTTTTCCCATACAAAAGTTCACCGGAGATGACTTTCCCAATACAAAAGTTCACCGGAGATGACTTTTCCCATACAAAAGTTCACCGGAGATGACTTTCCCAATACAAAAGTTCACCGGAGATGACTTTCCCAATATAAAAGATCACCGGAGATGACTTTCCCAATACAAAAGTTCACCGGAGATGACTTTCCCAATACAAAAGTTCACCGGAGATGACTTTTCCCATACAAAAGTTCACCGGAGATGACTTTCCCAATACAAAAGTTCACCGGGCATGACTTTCCCAATACAAAAGTTCACCGGAGATGACTTTTCCCATACAAAAGTTTACCGGAGATGACTTTCCCAATATAAAAGTTCACCGGGCATGACTTTCCCAATACAAAAGTACACCGGGCATGACTTTCCCAATACAAAAGTTCACCGGAGATGACTTTCCCATACAAAAGTTCACCGGAGATGACTTTTCCCATACAAAAGTTCACCGGAGATGACTTTCCCAATACAAAAGTTCACCGGAGATGACTTTTCCCATACAAAAGTTCACCGGAGATGACTTTCCCAATACAAAAGTTCACCGGGCATGACTTTCCCAATACAAAAGTTCACCGGAGATGACTTTTCCCATACAAAAGTTCACCGGAGATGACTTTCCCAATATAAAAGTTCACCGGAGATGACTTTCCCAATACAAAAGTTCACCGGAGATGATTTTCCCAATACAAAAGTTCACCGGAGATGACTTTTCCCATACAAAAGTTCACTGGAGATGACTTTCCCAATACAAAAGTTCACCGGAGATGACTTTCCCAATACAAAAGTTCACCGGGCATGACTTTTCCCATACAAAAGTTCACCGGAGATGACTTTCCCAATACAAAAGTTCACCGGAGATGACTTTTCCCATACAAAAGTTCACCGGAGATGACTTTCCCAATACAAAAGTTCACCGGGCACGACTTTCCCAATACAAAAGTTTACCGGGCATGACTTTCCCAATACAAAAGTTCACCGGAGATGACTTTCCCAATACAAAAGTTCACCGGAGATGACTTTCCCAATACAAAAGTTCACCGGGCATGACTTTTCCCATACAAAAGTTCACCGGAGATGACTTTCCCAATACAAAAGTTCACCGGAGATGACTTTTCCCATACAAAAGTTCACCGGGAATGACTTTTCCCATACAAAAGTTCACCGGAGATGACTTTCCCAATACAAAAGTTCACCGGAGATGACTTTTCCCATACAAAAGTTCACCAGAGATGACTTTCCCAATACAAAAGTTCACCGGAGATGACTTTTCCCATACAAAAGTTCACCGGAGATGACTTTCCCAATACAAAAGTTCACCGGAGATGACTTTCCCAATACAAAACTTCACCGGAGATGACTTTTCCCATACAAAAGTTCACCGGAGATGACTTTCCCAATACAAAAGTTCACCGGAGATGACTTTCCCAATACAAAAGTTCACCGGGCATGACTTTCCCAATACAAAAGTTCACCCGAGATGACTTTTCCCATACAAAAGTTCACCGGAGATGACTTTCCCAATACAAAAGTTCACCGGAGATGACTTTTCCCATACAAAAGTTCACCGGAGATGACTTTTCCCATACAAAAGTTCACCGGAGATGACTTTTCCCATACAAATGTTCACTGGGCATGACTTTCCCAATACAAAAGTTCACCGGAGATGACTTTTCCCATACAAAAGTTCACCGGAGATGACTTTCCCAATACAAAAGTTCACCGGAGATGACTTTCCCAATACAAAAGTTCACCGGAGATGACTTTTCCCATACAAAAGTTCACCGGAGATGACTTTCCCAATACAAAAGTTCACCGGAGATGACTTTCCCAATACAAAAGTTCACCGGGCATGACTTTCCCAATACAAAAGTTCACCGGAGATGACTTTTCCCATACAAAAGTTCACCGGAGATGACTTTCCCAATACAAAAGTTCACCGGAGATGACTTTTCCCATACAAAAGTTCACCGGAGATGACTTTTCCCATACAAAAGTTCACCGGAGATGACTTTTCCCATACAAAAGTTCACCGGGCATGACTTTCCCAATACAAAAGTTCACCGGGCATGACTTTCCCACTACAAAAGTTCACCGGAGCTGACTTTCCCAATACAAAAGTTCACCGGAGATGACTTTTCCCATACAAAAGTTCACCGGAGATGACTTTCCCAATACAAAAGTTCACCGGAGATGACTTTCCCAATACAAAAGTTCACCGGAGATGACTTTTCCCATACAAAAGTTCACCGGAGATGACTTTCCCAATACAAAAGTTCACCGGAGATGACTTTTCCCATACAAAAGTTCACCGGAGATGACTTTCCCAATACAAAAGTTCACCGGAGATGACTTTCCCAATACAAAAGTTCACCGGGCATGACTTTCCCAATACAAAAGTTCACCGGGCACGACTTTCCCAATACAAAAGTTCACCGGGCATGACTTTCCCAAAACAAAAGTTCACCGGGCATGACTTTTCCCATACAAAAGTTCACCGAAGATGACTTTCCCAATACAAAAGTTCACCGGAGATGACTTTTCCCATACAAAAGTTCACCGGGCATGACTTTTCCCATACAAAAGTTCACCGGAGATGACTTTCCCAATACAAAAGTTCACCGGAGATGACTTTTCCCATACAAAAGTTCACCGGAGATGACTTTCCCAATACAAAAGTTCACCGGAGATGACTTTCCCAATACAAAAGTTCACCGGAGATGACTTTTCCCATACAAAAGTTCACCGGAGATGACTTTCCCAATACAAAAGTTCACCGGAGATGACTTTTCCCATACAAAAGTTCACCGGAGATGACTTTCCCAATACAAAAGTTCACCGGAGATGACTTTTCCCATACAAAAGTTCACCGGAGATGACTTTCCCAATACAAAAGTTCACCGGAGATGACTTTTCCCGTACAAAAGTTCACCGGAGATGACTTTCCCAATACAAAAGTTCACCGGAGATGACTTTCCCAATACAAAAGTTCACCGGGCATGACTTTCCCAATATAAAAGTTCACCGGGCATGACTTTCCCAATACAAAAGTTCACCGGAGATGACTTTCCCAATACAAAAGTTCACCGGAGATGACTTTTCCCATACAAAAGTTCACCGGAGATGACTTTCCCAATACAAAAGTTCACCGGGCATGACTTTCCCAAAACAAAAGTTCACCGGGCATGACTTTCCCAATACAAAAGTTCACCGGAGATGACTTGTCCCATACAAAAGTTCACCGGAGATGACTTTCCCAATACAAAAGTTCACCGGAGATGACTTTTCCCATACAAAAGTTCACCGGAGATGAATTTTCCCATACAAAAGTTCACCGGAGATGACTTTCCCAATACAAAAGTTTACCGGGCATGACTTTCCCAATACAAAAGTTCACCGGAGATGACTTTTCCCATACAAAAGTTCACCGGAGATGACTTTCCCAAAACAAAACTTCACCGGAGATGACTTTTCCCATACAAAAGTTCACCGGAGATGACTTTTCCCATACAACAGTTCACCGGAGATGACTTTTCCCATACAAAAGTTCACCGGGCATGACTTTCCCAATACAAAAGTTCACCGGGCATGACTTTCCCTATACAAAAGTTCTTTGGAGATGACTTTCCCGATACAAAAGTTCACCGGAGATGACTTTCCCAATATAAAAGTTCACCGGGCATGACTTTCCCAATACAAAAGTTCACCGGGCACGACTTTCCCAATACAAAAGTTCACCGGAGATGACTTTCCCAATATAAAAGTTCACCGGAGATGACTTTCCCAATACAAAAGTTCACCGGAGATGACTTTCCCAATACAAAAGTTCACCGGAGATGACTTTTCCCATACAAAAGTTCACCGGAGATGACTTTCCCCATACAAAAGTTCACCGGAGATGACTTTCCCATACAAAAGTTCACCGGAGATGACTTTCCCAATACAAAAGTTCACCGGAGATGACTTTCCCAATACAAAAGTTCACCGGAGATGACTTTTCCCCTACAAAAGTTCACCGGAGATGACTTTCCCAATACAAAAGTTCACCGGAGATGAATTTCCCAATACAAAAGTTCACCGGGCATGACTTTCCCAATACAAAAGTTCACCGGAGATTACTTTCCCATACAAAAGTTCACCGGAGATGACTTTTCCCATACAAAAGTTCACCGGAGATGACTTTCGCAATACAAAAGTTCACCGGAGATGACTTTTCCCATACAAAAGTTCACCGGAGATGACTTTCCCAATACAAAAGTTCACCGGGCATGACTTTCCCAATACAAAAGTTCACCGGAGATGACTTTTCCCATACAAAAGTTCACCGGAGATGACTTTCCCAATATAAAAGTTCACCGGAGATGACTTTCCCAATACAAAAGTTCACCGGAGATGACTTTCCCAATACAAAAGTTCACCGGAGATGACTTTTCCCATACAAAAGTTCACCGGAGATGACTTTCCCAATACAAAAGTTCACCGGAGATGACTTTCCCAATACAAAAGTTCACCGGGCATGACTTTTCCCATACAAAAGTTCACCGGAGATGACTTTCCCAATACAAAAGTTCACCGGAGGTGACTTTTCCCATACAAAAGTTCACCGGAGATGACTTTCCCAATACAAAAGTTCACCGGGCACGACTTTCCCAATACAAAAGTTCACCGGGCATGACTTTCCCAATACAAAAGTTCACCGGAGATGACTTTCCCAATACAAAAGTTCACCGGGCACGACTTTCCCAATACAAAAGTTCACCGGGCATGACTTTTCCCATACAAAAGTTCACCGGAGATGACTCTCCCAATACAAAAGTTCACCGGAGATGACTTTTCCCATACAAAAGTTCACCGGGCATGACTTTTCCCATACAAAAGTTCACCGGAGATGACTTTCCCAATACAAAAGTTCACCGGAGATGACTTTTCCCATACAAAAGTTCACCGGAGATGACTTTCCCAATACAAAAGTTCACCGGAGATGACTTTTCCCATACAAAAGTTCACCGGAGATGACTTTTCTTATACAAAAGTTCACCGGAGATGACTTTTCCCATACAAAAGTTCACCGGGCATGACTTTCCCAATACAAAAGTTCACCGGGCATGACTTTCCCAATACAAAAGTTCACCGGAGATGACTTTCCCAATACAAAAGTTCACCGGAGATGACTTTCCCCATACAAAAGTTCACCGGAGATGACTTTCCCAATACAAAAGTTCACCGGAGATGACTTTCCCAATACAAAAGTTCACCGGAGATGACTTTTCCCATAAAAAAAGTTCACCGGAGATGACTTTCCCAATACAAAAGTTCACCGGAGATGACTTTCCCAATACAAAAGTTCACCGGAGATGACTTTTCCCATACAAAAGTTCACCGGAGATGACTTTTCCCATACAAAAGTTCACCGGAGATGACTTTCCCAATACAAAAGTTCACCGGAGATGACTTTCACAATACAAAAGTTCACCGGGCATGACTTTCCCAATACAAAAGTTCACCGGGCACGACTTTCCCAATACAAAAGTTCACCGGGCATGACTTTCCCAATACAAAAGTTCACCGGGCATGACTTTTCCCATACAAAAGTTCACCGGAGATGACTTTCCCAATACAAAAGTTCACCGGAGATGACTTTTCCCATACAAAGGTTCACCGGGCATGACTTTTCCCATACAAAAGTTCACCGGAGATGACTTTCCCAATACAAAAGTTCACCGGAGATGACTTTTCCCATACAAAAGTTCACCGGAGATGACTTTCCCAATACAAAAGTTCACCGGAGATGACTTTCCCAATACAAAAGTTCACCGGAGATGACTTTTCCCATACAAAAGTTCACCGGAGATGACTTTCCCAATACAAAAGTTCACCGGAGATGACTTTTCCCATACAAAAGTTCACCGGAGATGACTTTTCCCATACAAAAGTTCACCGGAGATGACTTTCCCAATACAAAAGTTCACCGGAGATGACTTTTCCCATACAAAAGTTCACCGGAGATGACTTTCCCAATACAAAAGTTCACCGGAGATGACTTTCCCAATAAAAAAGTTCACCGGGCATGACTTTTCCCATACAAAAGTTCACCGGAGATGACTTTTCCCATACAAAAGTTCACCGGAGATGACTTTCCCAATATAAAAGTTCACCGGAGATGACTTTTCCCAATACAAAAGTTCACCGGAGATGACTTTCCCAATACAAAAGTTCACCGGAGATGACTTTTCCCATACAAAAGTTCACCGGAGATGACTTTCCCAATATAAAAGTTCACCGGAGATGACTTTTCCCATACAAAAGTTCACCGGAGATGACTTTCCCAATACAAAAGTTCACCGGAGATGACTTTTCCCATACAAAAGTTCACCGGAGATGACTTTCCCATACAAAAGTTCACCGGAGATGACTTTCCCAATACAAAAGTTCACCGGAGATGACTTTTCCCATACAAAAGTTCACCGGAGATGACTTTCCCAATACAAAAGTTCACCGGAGATGACTTTTCCCATACAAAAGTTCACCGGAGATGACTTTCCCAATACAAAAGTTCACCGGAGATGACTTTTCCCATACAAAAGTTCACCGGAGATGACTTTCCCAATACAAAAGTTCACCGGAGATGACTTTCCCAATACAAAAGTTTACCGGAGATGACTTTCCCAATACAAAAGTTCACCGGAGATGACTTTTCCCATACAAAAGTTCACCGGAGATGACTTTCCCAATACAAAAGTTCACCGGGCATGACTTTTCCCATACAAAAGTTCACCGGAGATGACTTTCCCAATACAAAAGTTCACCGGAGATGACTTTCCCAATACAAAAGTTCACCGGAGATGACTTTTCCCATACAAAAGTTCACCGGAGATGACTTTCCCAATACAAAAGTTCACCGGAGATGACTTTCCCAATACAAAAGTTCACCGGAGATGACTTTTCCCATACAAAAGTTCACCGGAGATGACTTTCCCAATACAAAAGTTCACCGGAGATGACTTTCCCAATACAAAAGTTCACCGGAGATGACTTTTCCCATACAAAAGTTCACCGGAGATGACTTTCCCAATACAAAAGTTCACCGGAGATGACTTTTCCCATACAAAAGTTCACCGGAGATGACTTTCCCAATACAAAAGTTCACCGGAGATGACTTTTCCCATACAAAAGTTCACCGGAGATGACTTTTCCCATACAAAAGTTCACCGGGCATGACTTTCCCAATACAAAAGTTCACCGGGCATGACTTTCCCAATACAAAAGTTCACCGGGCATGACTTTTCCCATACAAAAGTTCACCGGAGATGACTTTCCCAATATAAAAGTTCACCGGGCATGACTTTCCCAATACAAAAGTTCACCTGAGATGACTTTCCCAATACAAAAGTTCACCGGAGATGACTTTTCCCATACAAAAGTTCACCGGAGATGACTTTCCCAATACAAAAGTTCACCGGAGATGACTTTTCCCATACAAAAGTTCACCGGAGATGACTTTCCCAAAACAAAAGTTCACCGGGCATGACTTTCCCAAAACAAAAGTTCACCGGGCATGACTTTCCCAATACAAAAGTTCACCGGGCATGACTTTCCCAATACAAAAGTTCACCGCGCATGACTTTTCCAATATAAAAGTTCACCGGAGATGACTTTCCCAATACAAAAGTTCACCGGGCATGACTTTCCCAATACAAAAGTTCACCGGGCATGACTTTCCCAATACAAAAGTTCACCGGAGATGACTTTTCCCATACAAAAGTTCACCGGAGATGACTTTCCCAATACAAAAGTTCACCGGAGATGACTTTTCCCATACAAAAGTTCACCGGAGATGACTTTTCCCATACAAAAGTTCACCGGGCATGACTTTCCCAATACAAAAGTTCACCGGGCATGACTTTCCCAATACAAAAGTTCCCCGGGCATGACTTTTCCCATACAAAAGTTCACCGGAGATGACTTTCCCAATATAAAAGTTCACCGGGCATGACTTTCCCAATACAAAAGTTCACCGGAGATGACTTTCCCAATACAAAAGTTCACCGGAGATGACTTTTCCCATACAAAAGTTCACCGGAGATGACTTTCCCAATACAAAAGTTCACCGGAGATGACTTTTCCCATACAAAAGTTCACCGGAGATGACTTGCCAAAAACAAAAGTTCACCGGGCATGACTTTCTCAAAACAAAAGTTCACCGGGCATGACTTTCCCAATACAAAAGTTCACCGGGCATGACTTTCCCAATACAAAAGTTCACCGCGCATGACTTTTCCAATATAAAAGTTCACCGGAGATGACTTTCCCAATACAAAAGTTCACCGGGCATGACTTTCCCAATACAAAAGCTCACCGGGCATGACTTTCCCAATACAAAAGTTCACCGGAGATGACTTTCCCAATACAAAAGTTCACCGGAGATGACTTTTCCCATACAAAAGTTCACCGGAGATGACTTTCCCAATACAAAAGTTCACCGGGCATGACTTTCCCAATACAAAAGTTCACCGGGCATGACTTTCCCAATACAATAGTTCACCGGGCATGACTTTCCCAATACAAAAGTGCACCGGGCATGACTTTTCCAATATAAAAGTTCACCGGAGATGACTTTCCCAATACAAAAGTTCACCGGAGATGACTTTCCCAATACAAAAGTTCACCGGAGATGACTTTTCCCATACAAAAGTTCACGGGAGATGACTTTCCCAATACAAAAGTTCACCGGAGATGACTTTTCCAATACAAAAGTTCACCGGGCATGACTTTCCCAATACAAAAGTTCACCGGAGATGATTTTTCCCATACAAAAGGTCACCGGAGATGACTTTCCCATACAAAAGTTCCCCGGAGATGACTTTCCCAATACAAAAGTTCACCGGAGATGACTTTCCCAATACAAAAGTTCACCGGAAATGACTTTCCCAATACAAAAGTTCACCGGAGATGACTTTTCCCATACAAAAGTTCACCGGAGATGACTTTTCCTATACAAAAGTCACCGGAGATGACTTTCCCAATACAAAAGTTCACCGGAGATGACTTTTCCCATACAAAAGTTCACCGGAGATGACTTTCCCAATACAAAAGTTCACCGGAGATGACTTTCCCAATACAAAAGTTCACCGGGCATGACTTTCCCAATACAAAAGTTCACCGGGCATGACTTTTCCAATATAAAAGTTCACCGGAGATGACTTTCCCAATACAAAAGTTCACCGGAGATGACTTTTCCCATACAAAAGTTCACCGGGCATGACTTTCCCAATACAATAGTTCACCGGGCATGACTTTCCCAATACAAAAGTTCACCGGAGATGACTTTCCCAATACAAAAGTTCACCGGAGATGACTTTGCCCATACAAAAGTTCACCGGAGATGACTTTCCCAATACAAAAGTTCACCGGAGATGACTTTCCCAATACAAAAGTTCACCGGAGATGACTTTTCCCATACAAAAGTTCACGGGAGATGACTTTCCCAATACAAAAGTTCACCGGAGATGACTTTTCCAATACAAAAGTTCACCGGGCATGACTTTCCCAATACAAAAGTTCACCGGAGATGATTTTTCCCATACAAAAGGTCACCGGAGATGACTTTCCCATACAAAAGTTCACCGGAGATGACTTTCCCAATACAAAAGTTCACCGGAGATGACTTTCCCAATACAAAAGTTCACCGGAAATGACTTTCCCAATACAAAAGTTCACCGGAGATGACTTTTCCCATACAAAAGTTCACCGGAGATGACTTTTCCCATACAAAAGTTCACCGGAGATGACTTTCCCAATACAAAAGTTCACCGGAGATGACTTTTCCCATACAAAAGTTCACCGGAGATGACTTTCCCAATACAAAAGTTCACCGGAGATGACTTTCCCAATACAAAAGTTCACCGGGCATGACTTTCCCAATACAAAAGTTCACCGGGCATGACTTTTCCAATATAAAAGTTCACCGGAGATGACTTTCCCAATACAAAAGTTCACCGGAGATGACTTTTCCCATACAAAAGTTCACCGGGCATGACTTTCCCAATACAATAGTTCACCGGGCATGACTTTCCCAATACAAAAGTTCACCGGAGATGACTTTCCCAATACAAAAGTTCACCGGAGATGACTTTTCCCATACAAAAGTTCACCGGAGATGACTTTCCCAATACAAAAGTTCACCGGAGATGACTTTCCCAATACAAAAGTTCACCGGAGATGACTTTTCCCATACAAAAGTTCACCGGAGATGACTTTCCCAATACAAAAGTTCACCGGAGATGACTTTTCCCATACAAAAGTTCACCGGGCATGACTTTCCCAATACAAAAGTTCACCGGGCATGACTTTCCCTATACAAAAGTTCACCGGGCATGATTTTTCCCATACAAAAGTTCACCGGAGATGAATTTCCCAATATAAAAGTTCACCGGGCATGACTTTCCCAATACAAAAGTTCACCGGAGATGACTTTCCCAATACAAAAGTTCACCGGAGATGACTTTTCCCATACAAAAGTTCACCGGAGATGACTTTCCCAATAAAAAAGTTCACCGGAGATGACTTTTCCCATACAAAAGTTCACCGGAGATGACTTTCCCAATACAAAAGTTCACCGGAGATGACTTTCCCAATACAAAAGTTCACCGGGCATGACTTTCCCAATACAAAAGTTCACCGGGCATGACTTTTCCAATATAAAAGTTCACCGGAGATGACTTTCCCAATACAAAAGTTCACCGGAGATGACTTTTCCCATACAAAAGTTCACCGGAGATGACTTTCCCAATACAAAAGTTCACCGGAGATGACTTTTCCCATACAAAAGTTCACCGGAGATGACTTTCCCAATACAAAAGTTCACCGGAGATGACTTTCCCAATACAAAAGTTCACCGGAGATGACTTTCCCAATACAAAAGTTCACCGGAGATGACTTTTCCCATACAAAAGTTCACCGGAGATGACTTTCCCAATACAAAAGTTCACCGGGCATGACTTTCCCAATACAAAAGTTCACCGGAGATGACTTTTCCCATACAAAAGTTCACCGGGCATCACTTTCCCAATATAAAAGTTCACCGGAGATGACTTTCCCAATACAAAAGTTCACCGGAGATGACTTTTCCCATACAAAAGTTCACCGGAGATGACTTTCCCAATACAAAAGTTCACCGGAGATGACTTTCCCAATACAAAAGTTCACCGGGCATGACTTTTCCCATACAAAAGTTCACCGGAGATCACTTTCCCAATACAAAAGTTCACCGGAGATGACTTTTCCCATACAGAAGTTCACCGGAGATGACTTTCCCAATACAAAAGTTCACCGGGCACGACTTTCCCAATACAAAAGTTCACCGGGCATGACTTTCCCAATACAAAAGTTCACCGGAGATGACTTTCCCAATACAAAAGTTCACCGGGCACGACTTTCCCAATACAAAAGTTCACCGGGCATGACTTTTCCCATACAAAAGTTCACCGGAGATGACTCTCCCAATACAAAAGTTCACCGGAGATGACTTTTCCCATACAAAAGTTCACCGGGCATGACTTTCCCAATACAAAAGTTCACCGGGCATGACTTTCCCAATACAAAAGTTCACCGGAGATGACTTTTCCCATACAAAAGTTCACCGGAGATGACTTTCCCAATACAAAAGTTCACCGGAGATGACTTTTCCCATACAAAAGTTCACCGGAGATGACTTTCCCAATACAAAAGTTCACCGGAGATGACTTTCCCAATACAAAAGTTCACCGGAGATGACTTTTCCCATACAAAAGTTCACCGGAGATGACTTTCCCAATACAAAAGTTCACCGGAGATGACTTTCCCAATACAAAAGTTCACCGGGCATGACTTTCCCAATACAAAAGTTCACCGGAGATGACTTTTCCCATACAAAAGTTCACCGGAGATGACTTTCCCAATACAAAAGTTCACCGGAGATGACTTTTCCCATACAAAAGTTCACCGGAGATGACTTTTCCCATACAAAAGTTCACCGGGCATGACTTTCCCAATACAAAAGTTCACCGGAGATGACTTTTCCCATACAAAAGTTCACCGGAGATGACTTTCCCAATACAAAAGTTCACCGGAGATGACTTTCCCAATACAAAAGTTCACCGGAGATGACTTTTCCCATACAAAAGTTCACCGGAGATGACTTTCCCAATACAAAAGTTCACCGGAGATGACTTTCCCAATACAAAAGTTCACCGGGCATGACTTTCCCAATACAAAAGTTCACCGGAGATGACTTTTCCCATACAAAAGTTCACCGGAGATGACTTTTCTTATACAAAAGTTGACCGGAGATGACTTTTCCCATACAAAAGTTCACCGGGCATGACTTTCCCAATACAAAAGTTCACCGGGCATGACTTTCCCAATACAAAAGTTCACCGGAGATGACTTTCCCAATACAAAAGTTCACCGGAGATGACTTTTCCCATACAAAAGTTCACCGGAGATGACTTTCCCAATACAAAAGTTCACCGGAGATGACTTTCCCAATACAAAAGTTCACCGGAGATGACTTTTCCCATACAAAAGTTCACCGGAGATGACTTTCCCAATACAAAAGTTCACCGGAGATGACTTTTCCCATACAAAAGTTCACCGGAGATGACTTTCCCAATACAAAAGTTCACCGGAGATGACTTTTCCCATACAAAAGTTCACCGGAGATGACTTTTCCCATACAAAAGTTCACCGGAGATGACTTTCCCAATACAAAAGTTCACCGGAGATGACTTTCACAATACAAAAGTTCACCGGGCATGACTTTCCCAATACAAAAGTTCACCGGGCACAACTTTCCCAATACAAAAGTTCACCGGGCATGACTTTCCCAATACAAAAGTTCACCGGGCATGACTTTTCCAATACAAAAGTTCACCGGAGATGACTTTCCCAATACAAAAGTTCACCGGATGTGACTTTTCCCATACAAAGGTTCACCGGGCATGACTTTTCCCATACAAAAGTTCACCGGAGATGACTTTTCCCATACAAAAGTTCACCGGAGATGACTTTTCCCATACAAAAGTTCACCGGGCATGACTTTCCCAATACAAAAGTTCACCGGAGATGACTTTTCCCATACAAAAGTTCACCGGAGATGACTTTCCCAATACAAAAGTTCACCGGAGATGACTTTCCCAATACAAAAGTTCACCGGAGATGACTTTTCCCATACAAAAGTTCACCGGAGATGACTTTCCCAATACAAAAGTTCACCGGAGATGACTTTCCCAATACAAAAGTTCACCGGGCATGACTTTCCCAATACAAAAGTTCACCGGAGATGACTTTTCCCATACAAAAGTTCACCGGGCATGACTTTCCCAATACAAAAGTTGACCGGAGATGACTTTTCCCATACAAAAGTTCACCGGGCATGACTTTCCCAATACAAAAGTTCACCGGGCATGACTTTCCCAATACAAAAGTTCACCGGAGATGACTTTCCCAATACAAAAGTTCACCGGAGATGACTTTTCCCATACAAAAGTTCACCGGAGATGACTTTCCCAATACAAAAGTTCACCGGAGATGACTTTCCCAATACAAAAGTTCACCGGAGATGACTTTTCCCATACAAAAGTTCACCGGAGATGACTTTCCCAATACAAAAGTTCACCGGAGATGACTTTTCCCATACAAAAGTTCACCGGAGATGACTTTCCCAATACAAAAGTTCACCGGAGATGACTTTTCCCATACAAAAGTTCACCGGAGATGACTTTTCCCATACAAAAGTTCACCGGAGATGACTTTCCCAATACAAAAGTTCACCGGAGATGACTTTCACAATACAAAAGTTCACCGGGCATGACTTTCCCAATACAAAAGTTCACCGGGCACAACTTTCCCAATACAAAAGTTCACCGGGCATGACTTTCCCAATACAAAAGTTCACCGGGCATGACTTTTCCAATACAAAAGTTCACCGGAGATGACTTTCCCAATACAAAAGTTCACCGGAGGTGACTTTTCCCATACAAAGGTTCACCGGGCATGACTTTTCCCATACAAAAGTTCACCGGAGATGACTTTCCCAATACAAAAGTTCACCGGAGATGACTTTTCCCATACAAAAAATCACCGGAGATGACTTTCCCAATACAAAAGTTCACCGGAGATGACTTTCCCAATACAAAAGTTCACCGGAGATGACTTTCCCAATACAAAAGTTCACCGGAGATGACTTTTCCCATACAAAAGTTCACCGGAGATGACTTTCCCAATACAAAAGTTCACCGGAGATGACTTTTCCCTTACAAAAGTTCACCGGAGATGACTTTCCCAATACAAAAGTTCACCGGAGATGACTTTCCCAATACAAAAGTTCACCGGAGATGACTTTTCCCATACAAAAGTTCACCGGAGATGACTTTCCCAATACAAAAGTTCACCGGGCATGACTTTTCCCATACAAAAGTTCACCGGAGATGACTTTCCCAATACAAAAGTTCACCGGAGATGACTTTCCCAATACAAAAGTTCACCGGAGATGACTTTTCCCATACAAAAGTTCACCGGAGATGACTTTCCCAATACAAAAGTTCACCGGAGATGACTTTCCCAATACAAAAGTTCACCGGAGATGACTTTTCCCATACAAAAGTTCACCGGAGATGACTTTCCCAATACAAAAGTTCACCGGAGATGACTTTCCCAATACAAAAGTTCACCGGAGATGACTTTTCCCATACAAAAGTTCACCGGAGATGACTTTCCCAATACAAAAGTTCACCGGAGATGACTTTTCCCATACAAAAGTTCACCGGAGATGACTTTCCCAATACAAAAGTTCACCGGAGATGACTTTTCCCATACAAAAGTTCACCGGAGATGACTTTTCCCATACAAAAGTTCACCGGGCATGACTTTCCCAATACAAAAGTTCACCGGGCATGACTTTCCCAATACAAAAGTTCACCGGGCATGACTTTTCCCATACAAAAGTTCACCGGAGATGACTTTCCCAATATAAAAGTTCACCGGGCATGACTTTCCCAATACAAAAGTTCACCTGAGATGACTTTCCCAATACAAAAGTTCACCGGAGATGACTTTTCCCATACAAAAGTTCACCGGAGATGACTTTCCCAATACAAAAGTTCACCGGAGATGACTTTTCCCATACAAAAGTTCACCGGAGATGACTTTCCCAAAACAAAAGTTCACCGGGCATGACTTTCCCAAAACAAAAGTTCACCGGGCATGACTTTCCCAATACAAAAGTTCACCGGGCATGACTTTCCCAATAAAAAAGTTCACCGCGCATGACTTTTCCAATATAAAAGTTCACCGGAGATGACTTTCCCAATACAAAAGTTCACCGGGCATGACTTTCCCAATACAAAAGTTCACCGGGCATGACTTTCCCAATACAAAAGTTCACCGGGCATGACTTTCCCAATACAAAAGTTCACCGGAGATGACTTTCCCAATACAAAAGTTCACCGGAGATGACTTTTCCCATACAAAAGTTCACCGGAGATGACTTTCCCAATACAAAAGTTCACCGGGCATGACTTTCCCAATACAAAAGTTCACCGGGCATGACTTTCCCAATACAATAGTTCACCGGGCATGACTTTCCCAATACAAAAGTGCACCGGGCATGACTTTTCCAATATAAAAGTTCACCGGAGATGACTTTCCCAATACAAAAGTTCACCGGAGATGACTTTTCCCATACAAAAGTTCACCGGAGATGACTTTCCCAATACAAAAGTTCACCGGAGATGACTTTCCCAATACAAAAGTTCACCGGAGATGACTTTTCCCATACAAAAGTTCACGGGAGATGACTTTCCCAATACAAAAGTTCACCGGAGATGACTTTTCCAATACAAAAGTTCACCGGGCATGACTTTCCCAATACAAAAGTTCACCGGAGATGATTTTTCCCATACAAAAGGTCACCGGAGATGACTTTCCCATACAAAAGTTCACCGGAGATGACTTTCCCAATACAAAAGTTCACCGGAGATGACTTTCCCAATACAAAAGTTCACCGGAAATGACTTTCCCAATACAAAAGTTCACCGGAGATGACTTTTCCCATACAAAAGTTCACCGGAGATGACTTTTCCCATACAAAAGTTCACCGGAGATGACTTTCCCAATACAAAAGTTCACCGGAGATGACTTTTCCCATACAAAAGTTCACCGGAGATGACTTTCCCAATACAAAAGTTCACCGGAGATGACTTTCCCAATACAAAAGTTCACCGGGCATGACTTTCCCAATACAAAATTTCACCGGGCATGACTTTTCTAATATAAAAGTTCACCGGAGATGACTTTCCCAATACAAAAGTTCACCGGAGATGACTTTTCCCATACAAAAGTTCACCGGGCATGACTTTCCCAATACAATAGTTCACCGGGCATGATTTTCCCAATACAAAAGTTCACCGGAGATGACTTTCCCAATACAAAAGTTCACCGGAGATGACTTTTCCCATACAAAAGTTCACCGGAGATGACTTTCCCAATACAAAAGTTCACCGGAGATGACTTTCCCAATACAAAAGTTCACCGGAGATGACTTTTCCCATACAAAAGTTCACCGGAGATGACTTTCCCAATACAAAAGTTCACCGGAGATGACTTTTCCCATACAAAAGTTCACCGGGCATGACTTTCCCAATACAAAAGTTCACCGGGCATGACTTTCCCTATACAAAAGTTCACCGGGCATGACTTTTCCCATACAAAAGTTCACCGGAGATGACTTTCCCAATATAAAAGTTCACCGGGCATGACTTTCCCAATACAAAAGTTCACCGGAGATGACTTTCCCAATACAAAAGTTCACCGGAGATGACTTTTCCCATACAAAAGTTCACCGGAGATGACTTTCCCAATACAAAAGTTCACCGGAGATGACTTTTCCCATACAAAAGTTCACCGGAGATGACTTTCCCAATACAAATTTCACCGGAGATGACTTTCCCAATACAAAAGTTCACCGGGCATGACTTTCCCAATATAAAAGTTCACCGGGCATGACTTTCCCAATACAAAAGTTCACCTGAGATGACTTTCCCAATACAAAAGTTCACCGGAGATGACTTTTCCCATACAAAAGTTCACCGGAGATGACTTTCCCAATACAAAAGTTCACCGGAGATGACTTTTCCCATACAAAAGTTCACCGGAGATGACTTTCCCAAAACAAAAGTTCACCGGGCATGACTTTCCCAAAACAAAAGTTCACCGGGCATGACTTTCCCAATACAAAAGTTCACCGGGCATGACTTTCCCAATACAAAAGTTCACCGCGCATGACTTTTCCAATATAAAAGTTCACCGGAGATGACTTTCCCAATACAAAAGTTCACCGGGCATGACTTTCCCAATACAAAAGTTCACCGGGCATGACTTTCCCAATACAAAAATTCACCGGAGATGACTTTCCCAATACAAAAGTTCACCGGAGATGACTTTTCCCATACAAAAGTTCACCGGAGATGACTTTCCCAATACAAAAGTTCACCGGAGATGACTTTTCCCATACAAAAGTTCACCGGAGATGACTTTTCCCATACAAAAGTTCACCGGGCATGACTTTCCCAATACAAAAGTTCACCGGGCATGACTTTCCCAATACAAAAGTTCACCGGGCATGACTTTTCCCATACAAAAGTTCACCGGAGATGACTTTCCCAATATAAAAGTTCACCGGGCATGACTTTCCCAATACAAAAGTTCACCGGAGATGACTTTCCCAATACAAAAGTTCACCCGAGATGACTTTTCCCATACAAAAGTTCACCGGAGATGACTTTCCCAATACAAAAGTTCACCGGAGATGACTTTTCCCATACAAAAGTTCACCGGAGATGACTTGCCAAAAACAAAAGTTCACCGGGCATGACTTTCCCAAAACAAAAGTTCACCGGGCATGACTTTCCCAATACAAAAGTTCACCGGGCATGACTTTCCCAATACAAAAGTTCACCGCGCATGACTTTTCCAATATAAAAGTTCACCGGAGATGACTTTCCCAATACAAAAGTTCACCGGGCATGACTTTCCCAATACAAAAGTTCACCGGGCATGACTTTCTCAATACAAAAGTTCACCGGAGATGACTTTCCCAATACAAAAGTTCACCGGAGATGACTTTTCCCATACAAAAGTTCACCGGAGATGACTTTCCCAATACAAAAGTTCACCGGGCATGACTTTCCCAATACAAAAGTTCACCGGGCATGACTTTCCCAATACAATAGTTCACCGGGCATGACTTTCCCAATACAAAAGTGCACCGGGCATGACTTTTCCAATATAAAAGTTCACCGGAGATGACTTTCCCAATACAAAAGTTCACCGGAGATGACTTTTCCCATACAAAAGTTCACCGGAGATGACTTTCCCAATACAAAAGTTCACCGGAGATGACTTTCCCAATACAAAAGTTCACCGGAGATGACTTTTCCCATACAAAAGTTCACGGGAGATGACTTTCCCAATACAAAAGTTCACCGGAGATGACTTTTCCAATACAAAAGTTCACCGGGCATGACTTTCCCAATACAAAAGTTCACCGGAGATGATTTTACCCATACAAAAGGTCACCGGAGATGACTTTCCCATACAAAAGTTCACCGGAGATGACTTTCCCAATACAAAAGTTCACCGGAGATGACTTTCCCAATACAAAAGTTCACCGGAAATGACTTTCCCAATACAAAAGTTCACCGGAGATGACTTTTCCCATACAAAAGTTCACCGGAGATGACTTTTCCCATACAAAAGTTCACCGGAGATGACTTTCCCAATACAAAAGTTCACCGGAGATGACTTTTCCCATACAAAAGTTCACCGGAGATGACTTTCCCAATACAAAAGTTCACCGGAGATGACTTTCCCAATACAAAAGTTCACCGGGCATGACTTTCCCAATACAAAAGTTCACCGGGCATGACTTTTCCAATATAAAAGTTCACCGGAGATGACTTTCCCAATACAAAAGTTCACCGGAGATGACTTTTCCCATACAAAAGTTCACCGGGCATGACTTTCCCAATACAATAGTTCACCGGGCATGACTTTCCCAATACAAAAGTTCACCGGAGATGACTTTCCCAATACAAAAGTTCACCGGAGATGACTTTTCCCATACAAAAGTTCACCGGAGATGACTTTCCCAATACAAAAGTTCACCGGAGATGACTTTCCCAATACAAAAGTTCACCGGAAATGACTTTTCCCATACAAAAGTTCACCGGAGATGACTTTCCCAATATAAAAGTTCACCGGGCATGACTTTCCCAATACAAAAGTTCACCGGAGATGACTTTCCCAATACAAAAGTTCACCGGAGATGACTTTTCCCATACAAAAGTTCACCGGAGATGACTTTCCCAATACAAAAGTTCATCGGAGATGACTTTTCCCATACAAAAGTTCACCGGAGATGACTTTCCCAATACAAAAGTTCACCGGAGATGACTTTCCCAATACAAAAGTTCACCGCGCATGACTTTCCCAATACAAAAGTTCACCGGGCATGACTTTTCCAATATAAAAGTTCACCGGAGATGACTTTCCCAATACAAAAGTTCACCGGAGCTGACTTTTCCCATACAAAAGTTCACCGGGCATGACTTTCCCAATACAATAGTTCACCGGGCATGACTTTCCCAATACAAAAGTTCACCGGGCATGACTTTTCCAATATAAAAGTTCACCGGAGATGACTTTCCCAATACAAAAGTTCACCGGGCATGACTTTCCCAATACAAAAGTTCACCGGGCATGACTTTCCCAATACAAAAGTTCACCGGAGATGACTTTCCCAATACAAAAGTTCACCGGGCATGACTTTCCCAATACAAAAGTTCACCGGGCATGACTTTCCCAATACAATAGTTCACCGGGCATGACTTTCCCAATACAAAAGTTCACCGGGCATGACTTTTCCAATATAAAAGTTCACCGGAGATGACTTTCCCAATACAAAAGTTCACCGGAGATGACTTTTCCCATACAAAAGTTCACCGGAGATGACTTTCCCAATATAAAAGTTCACCGGGCATGACTTTCCCAAAACAAAAGTTCACCGGGCATGACTTTCCCAATATAAAAGTTTACCGGGCATGACTTTCCCAATACAAAAGTTCACCGGAGATGACTTTTCCCATACAAAAGTTCACCGGAGATGACTTTTCCCATACAAAAGTTCACCGGAGATGACTTTCCCAATACAAAAGTTCACCGGAGATGACTTTTCCCATACAAAAGTTCACCGGGCATGACTTTCCCAATACAAAAGTTCACCGGGCATGATTTTCCCAATACAAAAGTTCACCGGGCATGACTTTTCCCATACAAAAGTTCACCGGAGATGACTTTCCCAATATAAAAGTTCACCGGGCATGACTTTCCCAATACAAAAGTTCACCGGAGATGACTTTCCCAATACAAAAGTTCACCGGAGATGACTTTTCCCATACAAAAGTTCACCGGAGATGACTTTCCCAATACAAAAGTTCACCGGAGATGACTTTTCCCATACAAAAGTTCACCGGAGATGACTTTCCCAATACAAAAGTTCACCGGAGATGACTTTCCCAATACAAAAGTTCACCGGGCATGACTTTCCCAATACAAAAGTTCACCGGGCATGACTTTTCCAATATAAAAGTTCACCGGAGATGACTTTCCCAATACAAAAGTTCACCGGAGATGACTTTTCCCATACAAAAGTTCACCGGGCATGACTTTTCCCATACAAAAGTTCACCGGAGATGACTTTCCCAATACAAAAGTTCACCGGAGATGACTTTTCCCATACAAAAGTTCACCGGAGATGACTTTCCCAATACAAAAGTTCACCGGAGATGACTTCCCAATACAAAAGTTCACCGGGCATGACTTTCCCAATACAAAAGTTTACCGGGCATGACTTTTCCAATATAAAAGTTCACCGGAGATGACTTTTCCCATACAAAAGTTCACCGGAGATGACTTTCCCAATACAAAAGTTCACCGGAGATGACTTTCCCAATACAAAAGTTCACCGGAGATGACTTTCCCAATACAAAAGTTCACCGGAGATGACTTTTCCCATACAAAAGTTCACCGGAGATGACTTTCCCAATACAAAAGTTCACCGGGCATGGCTTTTCCAATATAAAAGTTCACCGGAGATGACTTTCCCAATACAAAAGTTCACCGGAGATGACTTTTCCCATACAAAAGTTCACCGGGCATGACTTTCCCAATACAATAGTTCACCGGGCATGACTTTCCCAATACAAAAGTTCACCGGGCATGACTTTTCCAATATAAAAGTTCACCGGAGATGACTTTCCCAATACAAAAGTTCACCGGAGATGACTTTCCCAATACAAAAGTTCACCGGGCATGACTTTCCCAATACAAAAGTTCACCGGAGATGACTTTTCCCATACAAAAGTTCACCGGAGATGACTTTTCCCATACAAAAGTTCACCGGAGATGACTTTCCCAATACAAAAGTTCACCGGAGATGACTTTCCCAATACAAAAGTTCACCGGGGATGACTTTCCCCATACAAAAGTTCACCGGAGATGACTTTCCCAATACAAAAGTTCACCGGAGATGACTTTCCCAATACAAAAGTTCACCGGAGATGACTTTCCCAATACAAAAGTTCACCGGAGATGACTTTCCCAATACAAAAATTCACCGGGCATGACTTTTCCAATATAAAAGTTCACCGGAGATGACTTTCCCAATACAATAGTTCACCGGAGATGACTTTCCCAATACAAAAGTTCACCGGGCATGACTTTCCCAATACAAAAGTTCACCGGGCATGGCAATAGTTCACCGGAGATGACTTTCCCAATACAAAAGTTCACCGGAGATGACTTTCCCAATACAAAAGTTCACCGGAGATGACTTTCCCAATACAAAAGTTCACCGGAGATGACTTTCCCAATACAAAAGTTCACCGGAGATGACTTTTCCCATACAAAAGTTCACCGGAGATGACTTTCCCAATACAAAAGTTCACCGGAGATGACTTTCCCAATACAAAAGTTCACCGGGCATGACTTTCCCAATACAAAAGTTCACCGGAGATGACTTTCCCAATACAAAAGTTCACCGGAGATGACTTTTCCCATACAAAAGTTCACCGGAGATGACTTTCCCAATACAAAAGTTCACCGGGCATGACTTTCCCAATACAAAAGTTCACCGGAGATGATTTTTCCCATACAAAAGTTCACCGGAGATGACTTTCCCAATACAAAAGTTCACCGGAGATGACTTTTCCCATACAAAAGTTCACCGGAGATGACTTTCCCAATACAAAAGTTCACCGGAGATGACTTTTCCCATACAAAAGTTCACCGGAGATGACTTTCCCAATACAAAAGTTCACCGGAGATGACTTTTCCCATACAAAAGTTCACCGGAGATGACTTTTCCCATACAAAAGTTCACCGGAGATGACTTTCCCAATACAAAAGTTCACCGGAGATGACTTTCCCAATACAAAAGTTCACCGGAGATGACTTTTTCCATACAAAAGTTCACCGGAGATGACTTTCCCAATACAAAAGTTCACCGGAGATGACTTTCCCAATACAAAAGTTCTCCGGAGATGACTTTTCCCATACAAAAGTTCACCGGAGATGACTTTCCCCATACAAAAGTTCACCGGAGATGACTTTCCCAATACAAAAGTTCACCGGAGATGACTTTCCCAATACAAAAGTTCACCGGAGATGACTTTTCCAATATAAAAGTTCACCGGAGATGACTTTTCCCATACAAAAGTTCACCGGAGATGACTTTTCCCATACAAAAGTTCACCGGAGATGACTTTCCCAATACAAAAGTTCACCGGAGATGACTTTCCCAATACAAAAGTTCACCGGAGATGACTTTTCCCAATACAAAAGTTCACCGGAGATGACTTTCCCAATACAAAAGTTCACCGGAGATGACTTTCCCAATACAAAAGTTCACCGGAGATGACTTTTCCCATACAAAAGTTCACCGGAGATGACTTTTCCCATACAAAAGTTCACCGGAGATGACTTTCCCAATACAAAAGTTCACCGGAGATGACTTTTCCATACAAAAGTTCACCGGAGATGACTTTCCCAATACAAAAGTTCACCGGAGATGACTTTCCCAATACAAAGTTCACCGGGCATGACTTTCCCAATACAAAAGTTCACCGGAGATGACTTTTCCCATACAAAAGTTCACCGGAGATGACTTTTCCCAATACAAAAGTTCACCGGAGATGACTTTCCCAATACAAAAGTTCACCGGGCATGACTTTCCCAATACAAAAGTTCACCGGAGATGACTTTTCCCATACAAAAGTTCACCGGAGATGACTTTCCCAATACAAAAGTTCACCGGAGATGACTTTTCCCATACTAAAGTTCACCGGAGATGACTTTCCCAATACAAAAGTTCACCGGAGATGACTTTCCCAATACAAAAGTTCACCGGAGATGACTTTTCCCATACAAAAGTTCACCTGGCACGACTTTCCCAATACAAAAGTTCACCGGAGTTGACTTTCCCAATACAAAAGTTCACCGGAGATGACTTTCCCAATCCAAAAGTTCACCGGAGATGACTTTCCCAATACAAAAGTTCACCGGAGATGACTTTCCCAATATAAAAGTTCACCGGAGATTACTTTCCCAATACAAAAGTTCACCGGAGATGACTTTCCCAATACAAAAGTTCACCGGAGATGACTTTTCCCATACAAAAGTTCACCGGAGATGACTTTTCCCATACAAAAGTTCACCGGAGATGACTTTCCCAATACAAAAGTTCACCGGAGATGACTTTCCCAATACAAAAGTTCACCGGAGATGACTTTCCCAATACAAAAGTTCACCGGAGATGACTTTTCCCATACAAAAGTTCACCGGAGATGACTTTTCCCATACAAAAGTTCACCGGGCATGACTTTCCCAATACAAAAGTTCACCGGGCATGACTTTCCCAATACAAAAGTTCACCGGGCATGACTTTCCCAATACAAAAGTTCACCGGAGATGACTTTCCCAATACAAAAGTTCACCGGAGATGACTTTCCCAATACAAAAAGTTCACCGGAGATGACTTTTCCCATACAAAAGTTCACCGGAGATGACTTTCCCAATACAAAAGTTCACCGGAGATGACTTTTCCCATACAAAAGTTCACCGGAGATGACTTTCCCAATACAAAAGTTCACCGGAGATGACTTTCCCAATACAAAAGTTCACCGGAGATGACTTTCCCAATATAAAAGTTCACCGGAGATGACTTTCCCAATACAAAAGTTCACCGGAGATGACTTTCCCAATACAAAAGTTCACCGGAGATGACTTTTCCCATACAAAAGTTCACCGGAGATGACTTTCCCAATACAAAAGTTCACCGGAGATGACTTTTCCCATACAAAAGTTCACCGGGCATGACTTTCCCAATACAAAAGTTCACCGGGCATGACTTTCCCAATACAAAAGTTCACCGGGCATGACTTTCCCAAAACAAAAGTTCACCGGGCATGACTTTCCCAATACAAAAGTTCACCGGGCATGACTTTCCCAATACAATAGTTCACCGGGCATGACTTTCCCAATACAAAAGTTCACCGGAGATGACTTTCCCAATACAAAAGTTCACCGGGCATGACTTTCCCAATACAAAAGTTCACCGGGCATGACTTTCCCAATACAATAGTTCACCGGGCATGACTTTCCCAATACAAAAGTTCACCGGGCATGACTTTTCCAATATAAAAGTTCACCGGAGATGACTTTCCCAATACAAAAGTTCACCGGGCATGACTTTCCCAATACAAAAGTTCACCGGGCATGACTTTCCCAATACAAAAGTTCACCGGGCATGACTTTCCCAATACAATAGTTCACCGGGCATGACTTTCCCAATACAAAAGTTCACCGGGCATGACTTTTCCAATATAAAAGTTCACCGGAGATGACTTTCGCAATACAAAAGTTCACCGGGCATGACTTTCCCAATACAAAAGTTCACCGGGCATGACTTTCCCAATACAAAAGTTCACCGGGCATGACTTTCCCAATACAAAAGTTCGCCGGGCATGACTTTCCCAATACAAAAGTTCACCGGAGATGACTTTCCCAATACAAAAGTTCACCGGAGATGACTTTTCCCATACAAAAGTTCACCGGAGATGACTTTCCCAATACAAAAGTTCACCGGAGATGACTTTTCCCATACAAAAGTTCACCGGAGATGACTTTCCCAATACAAAAGTTCACCGGAGATGACTTTCCCAATACAAAAGTTCACCGGGCATGACTTTCCCAATACAAAAGTTCACCGGGCATGACTTTTCCAATATAAAAGTTCACCGGAGATGACTTTCCCAATACAAAAGTTCACCGGAGATGACTTTTCCCATACAAAAGTTCACCGGGCATGACTTTCCCAATACAATAGTTCACCGGGCATGACTTTCCCAATACAAAAGTTCACCGGGCATGACTTTTCCAATATAAAAGTTCACCGGAGATGACTTTCCCAATACAAAAGTTCACCGGGCATGACTTTCCCAATACAAAAGTTCACCGGGCATGACTTTCCCAATACAAAAGTTCACCGGAGATGACTTTCCCAATACAAAAGTTCACCGGGCATGACTTTCCCAATACAAAAGTTCACCGGGCATGACTTTCCCAATACAATAGTTCACCGGGCATGACTTTCCCAATACAAAAGTTCACCGGGCATGACTTTTCCAATATAAAAGTTCACCGGAGATGACTTTCCCAATACAAAAGTTCACCGGAGATGACTTTTCCATACAAAAGTTCACCGGAGATGACTTTCCCAATATAAAAGTTCACCGGGCATGACTTTCCCAATACAAAAGTTCACCGGAGATGACTTTTCCCATACAAAAGTTCACCGGGGCATGACTTTCCCAATACAAAAGTTCACCGGAGATGACTTTCCCAATACAAAAGTTCACCGGAGATGACTTTTCCCATACAAAAGTTCACCGGAGATGACTTTCCCAATACAAAAGTTCACCGGAGATGACTTTCCCAATACAAAAGTTCACCGGAGATGACTTTTCCCATACAAAAGTTCACCGGAGATGACTTTCCCTAATACAAAAGTTCACCGGAGATGACTTTTCCCATACAAAAGTTCACCGGAGATGACTTTCCCAATACAAAAGTTCACCGGGCAAGTCATGCACCGGAGATGACTTTTCCCATACAAAAGTTCACCGGGCATGACTTTCCCAATACAAAAGTTCACCGGAGATGACTTTCCCAATACAAAAGTTCACCGGAGATGACTTTTCCCATACAAAAGTTCACCGGAGATGACTTTCCCAATATAAAAGTTCACCGGGCATGACTTTTCCCATACAAAAGTTCACCGGAGATGACTTTTCCCATACAAAAGTTCACCGGAGATGACTTTCCCAATACAAAAGTTCACCGGGCATGACTTTCCAATACAAAAGTTCACCGGAGATGATTTTTCCCATACAAAAGTTCACCGGAGATGACTTTCCCAATACAAAAGTTCACCGGAGATGACTTTTCCCATACAAAAGTTCACCGGAGATGACTTTCCCAATACAAAGTTCACCGGGCATGACTTTCCCAATACAAAAGTTCACCGGGCATGACTTTCCCAATACAATAGTTCACCGGGCATGACTTTCCCAATACAAAAGTTCACCGGGCATGACTTTTCCAATATAAAAGTTCACCGGAGATGACTTTCCCAATACAAAAGTTCACCGGAGATGACTTTTCCCATACAAAAGTTCACCGGGCATGACTTTCCCAATACAAAAGTTCACCGGAGATGACTTTCCCAATACAAAAGTTCACCGGAGATGACTTTTCCCATACAAAAGTTCACCGGAGATGACTTTCCCAATACAAAAGTTCACCGGAGATGACTTTCCCAATACAAAAGTTCACCGGAGATGACTTTCCCAATATAAAAGTTCACCGGAGATGACTTTCCCAATACAAAAGTTCACCGGAGATGACTTTCCCAATACAAAAGTTCACCGGAGATGACTTTTTCCAATACAAAAGTTCACCGGAGATGACTTTCCCAATATAAAAGTTCACCGGAGATGACTTTGCCAATACAAAAGTTCACCGGAGATGACTTTCCCAATACAAAAGTTCACCGGAGATGACTTTTCCCATACAAAAGTTCACCGGAGATGACTTTTCCCAATACAAAAGTTCACCGGAGATGACTTTCCCAATACAAAAGTTTACCGGAGATGACTTTTCCCATACGAAAGTTCCGGAGATGACTTTTCCCATACAAAAGTTCACCGGGCATGACTTTCCCAATACAAAAGTTCACCGGGCATGACTATCCCAATACAAAAGTTCACCGGGCATGACTTTCCCAATACAAAAGTTCACCGGAGATGACTTTCCCATACAAAAGTTCACCGGAGATGACTTTCCCAATACAAAAGTTCACCGGAGATGACTTTTCCCATACAAAAGTTCACCGGAGATGACTTTCCAATACAAAAGTTCACCGGAGATGACTTTTCCCATACAAAAGTTCACCGGAGATGACTTTCCCAATACAAAAGTTCACCGGAGATGACTTTCCCAATACAAAAGTTCACCGGAGATGACTTTCCCAATATAAAAGTTCACCGGAGATGACTTTCCCAATACAAAAGTTCACCGGAGATGACTTTCCCAATACAAAAGTTCACCGGAGATGACTTTTCCCATACAAAAGTTCACCGGAGATGACTTTCCCAATACAAAAGTTCACCGGAGATGACTTTTCCCATACAAAAGTTCACCGGGCATGACTTTCCCAATTCAAAAGTTCACCGGGCATGACTTTCCCAATACAAAAGTTCACCGGGCATGACTTTCCCAAAACAAAAGTTCACCGGGCATGACTTTCCCAATACAAAAGTTCACCGGGCATGACTTTCCCAATACAATAGTTCACCGGGCATGACTTTCCCAATACAAAAGTTCACCGGAGATGACTTTCCCAATACAAAAGTTCACCGGGCATGACTTTCCCAATACAAAAGTTCACCGGGCATGACTTTCCCAATACAATAGTTCACCGGGCATGACTTTCCCAATACAAAAGTTCACCGGGCATGACTTTTCCAATATAAAAGTTCACCGGAGATGACTTTCCCAATACAAAAGTTCACCGGGCATGACTTTCCCAATACAAAAGTTCACCGGGCATGACTTTCCCAATACAAAAGTTCACCGGGCATGACTTTCCCAATACAATAGTTCACCGGGCATGACTTTCCCAATACAAAAGTTCACCGGGCATGACTTTTCCAATATAAAAGTTCACCGGAGATGACTTTCCCAATACAAAAGTTCACCGGGCATGACTTTCCCAATACAAAAGTTCACCGGGCATGACTTTCCCAATACAAAAGTTCACCGGGCATGACTTTCCCAATACAAAAGTTCGCCGGGCATGACTTTCCCAATACAAAAGTTCACCGGAGATGACTTTCCCAATACAAAAGTTCACCGGAGATGACTTTTCCCATACAAAAGTTCACCGGAGATGACTTTCCCAATACAAAAGTTCACCGGAGATGACTTTTCCCATACAAAAGTTCACCGGAGATGACTTTCCCAATACAAAAGTTCACCGGAGATGACTTTCCCAATACAAAAGTTCACCGGGCATGACTTTCCCAATACAAAAGTTCACCGGAGATGACTTTCCCAATACAAAAGTTCACCGGAGATGACTTTTCCCATACAAAAGTTCACCGGAGATGACTTTCCCAATACAAAAGTTCACCGGAGATGACTTTCCCAATACAAAAGTTCACCGGGCATGACTTTCCCAATACAAAAGTTCACCGGAGATGACTTTTCCCATACAAAAGTTCACCGGAGATGACTTTTCCCATACAAAAGTTCACCGGAGATGACTTTCCCAATACAAAAGTTCACCGGAGATGACTTTCACAATACAAAAGTTCACCGGAGATGACTTTTCCCATACAAAAGTTCACCGGAGATGACTTTCCCAATACAAAAGTTCACCGGGCATGACTTTCCCAAAACAAAAGTTCACCGGGCATGACTTTCCCAATACAAAAGTTCACCGGAGATGACTTTTCCCATACAAAAGTTCACCGGAGATGACTTTCCCAATACAAAAGTTCACCGGAGATGACTTTTCCCATACAAAAGTTCACCGGAGATGACTTTCCCAATACAAAAGTTCACCGGGCATGACTTTCCCAATACAAAAGTTCACCGGGCATGACTTTCCCAATACAATAGTTCACCGGGCATGACTTTCCCAATACAAAAGTTCACCGGGCATGACTTTTCCAATATAAAAGTTCACCGGGCATGACTTTTCACATACAAAAGTTCACCGGAGATGACTTTCCCAATACAAAAGTTCACCGGAGATGACTTTTCCCATACAAAAGTTCACCGGAGATGACTTTCCCAATACAAAAGTTCACCGGAGATGACTTTCCCAATACAAAAGTTCACCGGAGATGACTTTCCCAATACAAAAGTTCACCGGAGATGACTTTTCCCATACAAAAGTTCACCGGAGATGACTTTCCCAATACAAAAGTTCACCGGAGATGACTTTTCCCATACAAAAGTTCACCGGAGATGACTTTCCCAATACAAAAGTTCACCGGAGATGACTTTCCCCATACAAAAGTTCACCGGAAATGACTTTCCCAATACAAAAGTTCACCGGAGATGACTTTCCCAATACAAAAGTTCACCGGGCATGACTTTCCCAATACAAAAGTTCACCGGAGATGACTTTCCCAATACAAAAGTTCACCGGGCATGACTTTCCCAATATAAAAGTTCACCGGGCATGACTTTCCCAATACAAAAGTTCACCGGAGATGACTTTCCAATACAAAAGTTCACCGGAGATGACTTTTCCCATACAAAAGTTCACCGGAGATGACTTTTCCCATACAAAAGTTCACCGGAGATGACTTTCCCAATACAAAAGTTCACCGGAGATGACTTTCCCAATACAAAAGTTCACCGGAGATGACTTTTCCCATACAAAAGTTCACCGGAGATGACTTTCCCAATACAAAAGTTCACCGGAGATGACTTTTCCCATACAAAAGTTCACCTGAGACGACTTTCCCAATACAAAAGTTCACCGGAGATGACTTTCCCAATACAAAAGTTCACCGGAGATGACTTTCCCAATACAAAAGTTCACCGGAGATGACTTTTCCCAATACAAAAGTTCACCGGAGATGACTTTCCCAATACAAAAGTTCACCGGAGATGACTTTTCCCATACAAAAGTTCACCGGAGATGACTTTCCCAATACAAAAGTTCACCGGAGATGACTTTTCCCATACAAAAGTTCACCGGAGATGACTTTCCTAATACAAAAGTTCACCGGAGATGACTTTCCCAATACAAAAGTTCACCGGAGATGACTTTTCCCATACAAAAGTTCACCGGAGATGACTTTTCCCATACAAAAGTTCACCGGAGATGACTTTCCTAATACAAAAGTTCACCGGAGATGACTTTTCCCATACAAAAGTTCACCGGGCATGACTTTCCCAATACAAAAGTTCACCGGGCACGACTTTCCCAATACAAAAGTTCACCGGTCATGACTTTCCCAATACAAAAGTTCACCGGGCATGACTTTCCCAATACAAAAGTTCACCGGGCATGACTTTCCCAATACAAAAGTTCACCGGAGATGACTTTTCCCATACAAAAGTTCACCGGAGATGACTTTCCCAATACAAAAGTTCACCGGAGATGACTTTTCCCATACAAAAGTTCACCGGAGATGACTTTCCCAATACAAAAGTTCACCGGGCATGACTTTCCCAATACAAAAGTTCACCGGAGATGACTTTTCCATACAAAAGTTCACCGGAGATGACTTTTCCCATACAAAAGTTCACCGGAGATGACTTTCCCAATACAAAAGTTCACCGGAGATGACTTTTCCCATACAAAAGTTCACCGGAGATGACTTTCCCAATACAAAAATTCACCGGAGATGACTTTTCCCATACAAAAGTTCACCGGGCATGACTTTCCCAATACAAAAGTTCACCGGGCATGACTTTCCCAATACAAAAGTTCACCGGGCATGACTTTCCCAATACAAAAGTTCACCGGAGATGACTTTCCCAATACAAAAGTTCACCGGAGATGACTTTTCCCATACAAAAGTTCACCGGAGATGACTTTCCCAATATAAAAGTTCACCGGGCATGACTTTCCCAATACAAAAGTTCACCGGAGATGACTTTCCCAATACAAAAGTTCACCGGAGATGACTTTTCCCATACAAAAGTTCACCGGAGATGACTTTCCCAATACAAAAGTTCACCGGAGATGACTTTTCCCATACAAAAGTTCACCGGAGATGACTTTCCCAATACAAAAGTTCACCGGAGAGACTTTCCCAATACAAAAGTTCACCGGAGATGACTTTCCCAATACAAAAGTTCACCGGAGATGACTTTTCCCATACAAAAGTTCACCGGAGATGGCTTTCCCAATATAAAAGTTCACCGGAGATGACTTTCCCAATACAAAAGTTCACCGGAGATGACTTTTCCCATACAAAAGTTCACCGGAGATGACTTTCCCAATACAAAAGTTCACCGGGCATGACTTTCCCAATACAAAAGTTCACCGGAGATGACTTTCCCAATACAAAAGTTCACCGGAGATGACTTTTCCCATACAAAAGTTCACCGGAGATGACTTTCCCAATACAAAAGTTCACCGGAGATGACTTTTCCCATACAAAAGTTCACCGGAGATGACTTTCCCAATACAAAAGTTCACCGGAGATGACTTTCCCAATATAAAAGTTCACCTTGCATGACTTTCCCAATACAAAAGTTCACCGGAGATGACTTTCCCAATACAAAAGTTCACCGGGCATGACTTTCCCAATACAAAAGTTCACCGGAGATGACTTTCCCAATACAAAAGTTCACCGGAGATGACTTTCCCAATACAAAAGTTCACCGGAGATGACTTTCCCAATACAAAAGTTCACCGGAGATGACTTTTCCCATACAAAAGTTCACCGGAGATGACTTTTCCCATACAAAAGTTCACCGGGCATGACTTTCCCAATACAAAAGTTCACCGGGCGTGACTTTCCCAATACAAAAGTTCACCGGGCATGACTTTCCCAATACAAAAGTTCACCGGAGATGACTTTTCCCATACAAAAGTTCACCGGAGATGACTTTCCCAATACAAAAGTTCACCGGAGATGACTTTCCAATACAAAAGTTCACCGGAGATGACTTTTCCCATACAAAAGTTCACCGGAGATGACTTTCCCAATACAAAAGTTCACCGGAGATGAATTTCCCAATACAAAAGTTCACCGGAGATGACTTTCCCAATACAAAAGTTCACCGGGCATGACTTTCCCAATACAAAAGTTCACCGGAGATGACTTTCCCAATACAAAAGTTCACCGGAGATGACTTTCCCAATATAAAAGTTCACCGGGCATGACTTTCCCAATACAAAAGTTCACCGGGCACGACTTTCCCAATACAAAAGTTCACCGGAGATAACTTTCCCAATACAAAAGTTCACCGGGCATGACTTTCCCAATATAAAAGTTCACCGGCATGACTTTCCCAATACAAAAGTTCACCCGAGATGACTTTTCCCATACAAAAGTTCACCGGAGATGACTTTCCCAATACAAAAGTTCACCGGAGATGACTTTTCCCATACAAAAGTTCACCGGAGATGACTTTCCCAATACAAAAGTTCACCGGAGATGACTTTTCCCATACAAAAGTTCACCGGAGATGACTTTCCCAATACAAAAGTTCACCGGAGATGACTTTTCCCATACAAAAGTTCACCGGAGATGACTTTCCCAATACAAAAGTTCACCGGAGATGACTTTCCCAATACAAAAGTTCACCGGGCATGACTTTCCCAATACAAAAGTTCACCGGGCACGACTTTCCCAATACAAAAGTTCACCGGAGATGACTTTCCCAATACAAAAGTTCACCGGGCATGACTTTCCCAATACAAAAGTTCACCGGGCATGACTTTCCCAATACAAAAGTTCACCGGAGATGACTTTTCCCATACAAAAGTTCACCGGAGATGACTTTTCCCATACAAAAGTTCACCGGAGATGACTTTTACTATACAAAAGTTCACCGGGCATGACTTTCCCAATACAAAAGTTCACCGGGCATGACTTTCCCAATACAAAAGTTCACCGGAGATGACTTTTCCCATACAAAAGTTCACCGGAGATGACTTTTCCCATACAAAAGTTCACCGGAGATGACTTTTCCCATACAAAAGTTCACCGGAGATGACTTTCCCAATACAAAAGTTCACCGGAGATGACTTTCCCAATACAAAAGTTCACCGGAGATGACTTTCCCAATACAAAAGTTCACCGGAGATGACTTTTCCCATACAAAAATTCACCGGAGATGACTTTCCCAATACAAAAGTTCACCGGAGATGACTTTTCCCATACAAAAGTTCACCGGAGATGACATTCCCAATACAAAAGTTCACCGGAGATGACTTTTCCCATACAAAAGTTCACCGGAGATGACTTTCCCAATACAAAAGTTCACCGGAGATGACTTTCCTAATACAAAAGTTCACCGGGCATGACTTTCCCAATACAAAAGTTCACCGGAGATGACTTTCCCAATACAAAAGTTCACCGGGCATGACTTTCCCAATACAAAAGTTCACCGGGCATGACTTTCCCAATACAAAAGTTCACCGGGCATGACTTTCCCAATACAAAAGTTCACCGGAGATGACTTTTCCCATACAAAAGTTCACCGGAGATGACTTTCCCAATACAAAAGTTCACCGGGCATGACTTTCCCAAAACAAAAGTTCACCGGGCATGACTTTCCCTATACAAAAGTTCACCGGAGATGACTTTTCCCATACAAAAGTTCACCGGAGATGACTTTCCCAATACAAAAGTTCACCGGAGATGACTTTCCCAATACAAAAGTTCACCGGAGATGACTTTTCCCATACAAAGTTCAAAGGAGATGACTTTCCCAATACAAAAGTTCACCGGGCATGACTTTCCCAATACAAAAGTTCACCGGGCATGACTTTCCCAATACAAAAGTTCACCGGGCATGACTTTCCCAATACAAAAGTTCACCGGAGATGACTTTTCCCATACAAAAGTTCACCGGAGATGACTTTCCCAATACAAAAGTTCACCGGGCATGACTTTCCCAAAACAAAAGTTCACCGGGCATGACTTTCCCTATACAAAAGTTCACCGGAGATGACTTTTCCCATACAAAAGTTCACCGGAGATGACTTTCCCAATACAAAAGTTCACCGGAGATGACTTTTCCCATACAAAAGTTCACCGGAGATGATTTTTCCCATACAAAAGTTCACCGGAGATGACTTTCCCAATACAAAAGTTCACCGGGCATGACTTTCCCAATACAAAAGTTCACCGGAGATGACTTTTCCCATACAAAAGTTCACCGGAGATGACTTTCCCAATACAAAAGTTCACCGGAGATGACTTTTCCCATACAAAAGTTCACCGGAGATGACTTTTCCCATACAAAAGTTCACCGGAGATGACTTTTCCCATACAAAAGTTCACCGGGCATGACTTTCCCAATACAAAAGTTCACCGGGCATGACTTTCCCAATACAAAAGTTCACCGGAGATGACTTTCCCAATACAAAAGTTCACCGGAGATGACTTTCCCAATATAAAAGTTCACCGGGCATGACTTTCCCAATACAAAAGTTCACCGGGCACGACTTTCCCAATACAAAAGTTCACCGGAGATGACTTTCCCAATATAAAAGTTCACCGGAGATGACTTTCCCAATACAAAAGTTCACCGGAGATGACTTTCCCAATACAAAAGTTCACCGGAGATGACTTTTCCCATACAAAAGTTCACCGGAGATGCCTTTTCCCATACAAAAGTTCACCGGAGATGACTTTCCCATACAAAAGTTCACCGGAGATGACTTTCCCAATACAAAAGTTCACCGGAGATGACTTTTCCCATACAAAAGTTCACCGGAGATGACTTTCCCAATACAAAAGTTCACCGGAGATGACTTTCCCAATATAAAAGTTCACCGGGCATGACTTTCCCAATACAAAAGTTCACCGGGCATGACTTTCCCAATACAAAAGTTCACCGGAGATGACTTTTCCCATACAAAAGTTCACCGGAGATGACTTTTCCCATACAAAAGTTCACCGGAGATGACTTTTCCCATACAAAAGTTCACCGGAGATGACTTTCCCAATACAAAAGTTCACCGGAGATGACTTTCCCAATACAAAAGTTCACCGGAGATGACTTTTCCGATACAAAAGTTCACCGGAGATGACTTTCCCAATACAGAAGTTCACCGGAGATGACTTTCCCAATACAAAAGTTCACCGGAGATGACTTTTCCCATACAAAAGTTCAACGGAGATGACTTTTCCCATACAAAAGTTCACCGGAGATGACTTTCCCAATACAAAAGTTCACCGGAGATGACTTTCCCAATACAAAAGTTCACCGGAGATGACTTTCCCAATACAAAAGTTCACCGGAGATGACTTTTCCCATACAAAAGTTCACCGGAGATGACTTTCCCAATACAAAAGTTCACCGGAGATGACTTTCCTAATACAAAAGTTCACCGGGCATGGCTTTCCCAATACAAAAGTTCACCGGAGATGACTTTCCCAATACAAAAGTTCACCGGAGATGACTTTCCCAATACAAAAGTTCACCGGGCATGACTTTCCCAATACAAAAGTTCACCGGAGATGACTTTCCCAATACAAAAGTTCACCGGAGATGACTTTTCCCATACAAAAGTTCACCGGAGATGACTTTTCCCATACAAAAGTTCACCGGAGATGACTTTCCCAATACAAAAGTTCACCGGAGATGACTTTCCCAATACAAAAGTTCACCGGAGATGACTTTCCCAATACAAAAGTTCACCGGAGATGACTTTCCAATACAAAAGTTCACCGGGCATGACTTTCCCAATACAAAAGTTCACCGGAGATGACTTTCCCAATACAAAAGTTCACCGGAGATGACTTTTCCCATACAAAAGTTCACCGGAGATTACTTTCCCAATACAAAAGTTCACCGGAGATGACTTTTCCCATACAAAAGTTCACCGGAGATGACTTTCCCGATACAAAAGTTCACCGGAGATGACTTCCCAATACAAAAGTTCACCGGAGATGACTTTTCCCATACAAAAGTTCACCGGAGATGACTTTCCCAATACAAAAGATCTCCGGGCATGACTTTCCTAAAACAAAAGTTCACCGGGCATGACTTTCCCAATACAAAAGTTCACCGGAGATGACTTTCCCAATACAAAAGTTCACCGGAGATGACTTTTCCCATACAAAAGTTCACCGGAGATGACTTTCCCAATACAAAAGTTCACCGGAGATGACTTTTCCCATACAAAAGTTCACCGGAGATGACTTTCCCAATACAAAAGATCTCCGGGCATGACTTTCCTAAAACAAAAGTTCACCGGGCATGACTTTCCCAATACAAAAGTTCACCGGAGATGACTTTCCCAATACAAAAGTTCACCGGAGATGACTTTCCCAATACAAAAGTTCACCAGAGATGACTTTCCCAATACAAAAGTTCACCGGAGATGACTTTCCCAATACAAAAGTTCACCGGAGATGACTTTTCCCATACAAAAGTTCACCGGAGATGATTTTCCCAATACAAAAGTTCACCGGAGATGACTTTTCCCATACAAAAGTTCACCGGAGATGACTTTCCCAATACAAAAGTTCACCGGAGATGACTTTCCCAATACAAAAGTTCACCGGGCATGACTTTCCCAATACAAAAGTTCACCGGAGATGACTTTTCCCATACAAAAGTTCACCGGAGATGACTTTCCCAATACAAAAGTTCACCGGAGATGACTTTTCCCATACAAAAGTTCACCGGAGATGACTTCCCCAATACAAAAGTTCACCGGAGATGACTTTCCCAATACAAAAGTTCACCGGAGATGACTTTTCCCATACAAAAGTTCACCGGAGATGACTTTTTCCATACAAAAGTTCACCGGAGATGACTTTTCCCATACAAAAGTTCACCGGAGATGACTTTCCCAATACAAAAGTTCACCCGAGATGACTTTCCCAATACAAAAGTTCACCGGAGTTGACTTTCCCAATACAAAAGTTCACCGGGCATGACTTTCCCAATACAAAAGTTCACCGGGCATGACTTTCCCAATATAAAAGTTCACCGGGCATGACTTTCCCAATACAAAAGTTCACCGGAGATGACTTTTCCCATACAAAAGTTCACCGGAGATGACTTTCCCAATACAAAAGTTCACCGGAGATGACTTTTCCCATACAAAAGTTCACCGGAGATGACTTTTCCCATACAAAAGTTCACCGGAGATGACTTTCCCATACAAAAGTTCACCGGAGATGACTTTCCCAATACAAAAGATCACCGGAGATGACTTTTCCCATACAAAAGTTCACCGGAGATGACTTTCCCAATACAAAAGTTCACCGGAGATGACTTTCCCAATATAAAAGTTCACCGGGCATGACTTTCCCAATACAAAAGTTCACCGGGCATGACTTTCCCAATACAAAAGTTCACCGGAGATGACTTTTCCCATAAAAAAGTTCACCGGAGATGACTTTTCCCATACAAAAGTTCACCAGGCATGACTTTCCCAATACAAAAGTTCACCGGAGATGACTTTTCCCATACAAAAGTTCACCGGGCATGACTTTCCCAATACAAAAGTTCACCGGGCATGACTTTCCCAATACAAAAGTTCACCGGGCATGACTTTCCCAATACAAAAGTTCACCGGAGATGACTTTCCCAATACAAAAGTTCACCGGAGATGACTTTTCCTATACAAAAGTTCACCGGAGATGACTTTCCCAATACAAAAGTTCACCGGAGATGACTTTCCCAATACAAAAGTTCACCGGAGATGACTTTCCCAATACAAAAGTTCACCGGAGATGACTTTTCCCATACAAAAGTTCACCGGAGATGACTTTCCCAGTACATAAGTTCACCGGGCATGACTTTCGTAATACAAAAGTTCACCGGAGATGACTTTTCCCATACAAAAGTTCACCGGAGATGACTTTCCCAATACAAAAGTTCACCGGAGATGACTTTTCCCATACAAAAGTTCACCGGAGATGACTTTCCCAATACAAAAGTTCACCGGAGATGACTTTTCCATACAAAAGTTCACCGGAGATGACTTTCCCAATACAAAAGTTCACCGGAGATGACTTTCCCAATACAAAAGTTCACCGGAGATGACTTTTCCCATACAAAAGTTCACCGGAGATGACTTTCCCAATACAAAAGTTCACCGGAGATGACTTTTCCCATACAAAAGTTCAATGGAGATGACTTTCCCAATACAAAAGTTCACCGGAGATGACTTTCCCATACAAAAGTTCATCGGAGATGACTTTCCCAATACAAAAGTTCACCGGGCACGACTTTCCCAATACAAAAGTTCACCGGGCATGACTTTCCCAATACAAAAGTTCACCGGAGATGACTTTTCCCATACAAAAGTTCACCGGAGATGACTTTCCCAATACAAAAGTTCACCGGAGATGACTTTTCCCATACAAAAGTTCACCGGAGATGACTTTCCCAATACAAAAGTTCACCGGAGATGACTTTTCCCATACAAAAGTTCACCGGAGATGACTTTCCCAATACAAAAGTTCACCGGAGATGACTTTCCTAATACAAAAGTTCACCGGAGATGACTTTCCCAATACAAAAGTTCACCGGGCATGACTTTCCCAATATAAAAGTTCACCGGGCATGACTTTCCCAATACAAAAGTTCACCGGAGATGACTTTCCCAATACAAAAGTTCACCGGAGATGACTTTTCCCATACAAAAGTTCACCGGAGATGACTTTCCCAATACAAAAGTTCACCGGGCATGACTTTCCCTATACAAAAGTTCACCGGAGATGACTTTTCCCATACAAAAGTTCACCGGAGATGACTTTCCCAATACAAAAGTTCACCGGAGATGACTTTTTCCATACAAAAGTTCACCGGAGATGACTTTTCCCATACAAAAGTTCACCGGAGATGACTTTCCCAATACAAAAGTTCACCGGGCATGACTTTCCCAATACAAAAGTTCACCGGAGATGACTTTTCCCATACAAAAGTTCACCGGAGATGACTTTCCCAATACAAAAGTTCACCGGAGATGACTTTTCCCATACAAAAGTTCACCGGAGATGACTTTTCCCATACAAAAGTTCACCGGAGATGACTTTTCCCATACAAAAGTTCACCGGGCATGACTTTCCCAATACAAAAGTTCACCGGGCATGACTTTCCCAATACAAAAGTTCACCGGAGATGACTTTCCCAATACAAAAGTTCACCGGAGATGACTTTCCCAATATAAAAGTTCACCGGGCATGACTTTCCCAATACAAAAGTTCACCGGGCACGACTTTCCCAATACAAAAGTTCACCGGAGATGACTTTCCCAATATAAAAGTTCACCGGAGATGACTTTCCCAATACAAAAGTTCACCGGAGATGACTTTCCCAATACGAAAGTTCACCGGAGATGACTTTTCCCATACAAAAGTTCACCGGAGATGCCTTTTCACATACAAAAGTTCACCGGAGATGACTTTCCCATACAAAAGTTCACCGGAGATGACTTTCCCAATACAAAAGTTCACCGGAGATGACTTTTCCCATACAAAAGTTCACCGGAGATGACTTTCCCAATACAAAAGTTCACCGGAGATGTCTTTCCCAATATAAAAGTTCACCGGGCATGACTTTCCCAATACAAAAGTTCACCGGGCATGACTTTCCCAATACAAAAGTTCACCGGAGATGACTTTTCCCATACAGAAGTTCACCGGAGATGACTTTTCCCATACAAAAGTTCACCGGAGATGACTTTTCCCATACAAAAGTTCACCGGAGATGACTTTCCCAATACAAAAGTTCACCGGAGATGACTTTCCCAATACAAAAGTTCACCGGAGATGACTTTTCCCATACAAAAGTTCACCGGAGATGACTTTCCCAATACAGAAGTTCACCGGAGATGACTTTCCCAATACAAAAGTTCACCGGAGATGACTTTTCCCATACAAAAGTTCAACGGAGATGACTTTTCCCATACAAAAGTTCACCGGAGATGACTTTCCCAATACAAAAGTTCACCGGAGATGACTTTCCCAATACAAAAGTTCACCGGAGATGACTTTCCCAATACAAAAGTTCACCGGAGATGACTTTTCCCATACAAAAGTTCACCGGAGATGACTTTCCCAATACAAAAGTTCACCGGAGATGACTTTCCTAATACAAAAGTTCACCGGGCATGGCTTTCCCAATACAAAAGTTCACCGGAGATGACTTTCCCAATACAAAAGTTCACCGGAGATGACTTTCCCAATACAAAAGTTCACCGGGCATGACTTTCCCAATACAAAAGTTCACCGGAGATGACTTTCCCAATACAAAAGTTCACCGGAGATGACTTTTCCCATACAAAAGTTCACCGGAGATGACTTTCCCAATACAAAAGTTCACCGGAGATGACTTTTCCCATACAAAAGTTCACCGGAGATGACTTTCCCAATACAAAAGTTCACCGGAGATGACTTTCCCAATACAAAAGTTCACCGGAGATGACTTTCCCAATACAAAAGTTCACCGGAGATGACTTTCCCAATACAAAAGTTCACCGGGCATGACTTTCCCAATACAAAAGTTCACCGGAGATGACTTTCCCAATACAAAAGTTCACCGGAGATGACTTTTCCCATACAAAAGTTCACCGGAGATTACTTTCCCAATACAAAAGTTCACCGGAGATGACTTTTCCCATACAAAAGTTCACCGGAGATGACTTTCCCGATACAAAAGTTCACCGGAGATGACTTCCCAATACAAAAGTTCACCGGAGATGACTTTTCCCATACAAAAGTTCACCGGAGATGACTTTCCCAATACAAAAGTTCTCCGGGCATGACTTTCCCAAAACATAAGTTCACCGGGCATGACTTTCCCAATACAAAAGTTCACCGGAGATGACTTTCCCAATACAAAAGTTCACCGGAGATGACTTTTCCCATACAAAAGTTCACCGGAGATGACTTTCCCAATACAAAAGTTCACCGGAGATGACTTTCCCAATACAAAAGTTCACCGGAGATGACTTTTCCCATACAAAAGTTCACCGGAGATGACTTTCCCATACAAAAGTTCACCGGAGATGACTTTCCCAATACAAAAGTTCACCAGAGATGACTTTCCCAATACAAAAGTTCACCGGAGATGACTTTCCCAATACAAAAGTTCACCGGAGATGACTTTTCCCATACAAAAGTTCACCGGAGATGACTTTCCCAATACAAAAGTTCACCGGAGGTGACTTTTCCCATACAAAAGTTCACCGGAGATGACTTTCCCAATACAAAAGTTCACCGGAGATGACTTTCCCAATACAAAAGTTCACCGGGCATGACTTTCCCAATACAAAAGTTCACCGGAGATGACTTTTCCCATACAAAAGTTCACCGGAGATGACTTTCCCAATACAAAAGTTCACCGGAGATGACTTTTCCCATACAAAAGTTCACCGGAGATGACTTTCCCAATACAAAAGTTCACCGGAGATGACTTTCCCAATACAAAAGTTCACCGGAGATGACTTTTCCCATACAAAAGTTCACCGGAGATGACTTTTCCCATACAAAAGTTCACCGGAGATGACTTTTCCCATACAAAAGTTCACCGGAGATGACTTTCCCAATACAAAAGTTCACCGGAGATGACTTTCCCAATACAAAAGTTCACCGGAGTTGACTTTCCCAATACAAAAGTTCACCGGGCATGACTTTCCCAATACAAAAGTTCACCGGGCATGACTTTCCCAATATAAAAGTTCACCGGGCATGACTTTCCCAATACAAAAGTTCACCGGAGATGACTTTTCCCATACAAAAGTTCACCGGAGATGACTTTCCCAATACAAAAGTTCACCGGAGATGACTTTTCCCATACAAAAGTTCACCGGAGATGACTTTTCCCATACAAAAGTTCACCGGAGATGACTTTCCCATACAAAAGTTCACCGGAGATGACTTTCCCAATACAAAAGATCACCGGAGATGACTTTTCCCATACAAAAGTTCACCGGAGATGACTTTCCCAATACAAAAGTTCACCGGAGATGACTTTCCCAATATAAAAGTTCACCGGGCATGACTTTCCCAATACAAAAGTTCACCGGGCATGACTTTCCCAATACAAAAGTTCACCGGAGATGACTTTTCCCATAAAAAAGTTCACCGGAGATGACTTTTCCCATACAAAAGTTCACCGGGCATGACTTTCCCAATACAAAAGTTCACCGGAGATGACTTTTCCCATACAAAAGTTCACCGGGCATGACTTTCCCAATACAAAAGTTCACCGGGCATGACTTTCCCAATACAAAAGTTCACCGGGCATGACTTTCCCAATACAAAAGTTCACCGGAGATGACTTTCCTAATACAAAAGTTCACCGGAGATGACTTTTCCTATACAAAAGTTCACCGGAGATGACTTTCCCAATACAAAAGTTCACCGGAGATGACTTTCCCAATACAAAAGTTCACCGGAGATGACTTTCCCAATACAAAAGTTCACCGGGCATGACTTTCCTAATACAAAAGTTCACCGGAGATGACTTTCCCAATACAAAAGTTCACCGGAGATGACTTTTCCCATACAAAAGTTCACCGGAGATGACTTTCCCAATACAAAAGTTCACCGGAGATGACTTTTCCCATACAAAAGTTCACCGGAGATGACTTTCCCAATACAAAAGTTCACCGGAGATGACTTTCCCAATACAAAAGTTCACCGGAGATGACTTTTCCCATACAAAAGTTCACCGGAGATGACTTTCCCAATACAAAAGTTCACCGGAGATGACTTTTCCCATACAAAAGTTCACCGGAGATGACTTTCCCAATACAAAAGTTCACCGGAGATGACTTTCCCATACAAAAGTTCATCGGAGATGACTTTCCCAATACAAAAGTTCACCGGGCACGACTTTCCCAATACAAAAGTTCACCGGGCATGACTTTCCCAATACAAAAGTTCACCGGAGATGACTTTTCCCATACAAAAGTTCACCGGAGATGACTTTCCCAATACAAAAGTTCACCGGAGATGACTTTTCCCATACAAAAGTTCACCGGGCATGACTTTCCCAATACAAAAGTTCACCGGGCATGACTTTCCCAATACAAAAGTTCACCGGGCATGACTTTCCCAATACAAAAGTTCACCGGAGATGACTTTCCCAATACAAAAGTTCACCGGAGATGACTTTTCCCATACAAAAGTTCACCGGAGATGACTTTCCCAATACAAAAGTTCACCGGAGATGACTTTTCCCATACAAAAGTTCACCGGAGATGACTTTTCCCATACAAAAGTTCACCGGGCATGACTTTCCCAATACAAAAGTTCACCGGAGATGACTTTCCCATACAAAAGTTCACCGGAGATGACTTTTCCCATACAAAAGTTCACCGGAGATGACTTTTCCCATACAAAAGTTCACCGGAGATGACTTTTCCCATACAAAAGTTCACCGGAGATGACTTTCCCAATACAAAAGTTCACCGGAGATGACTTTTCCCATACAAAAGTTCACCGGAGATGACTTTCCCAATACAAAAGTTCACCGGAGATGACTTTTCCCATACAAAAGTTCACCGGAGATGACTTTCCCAATACAAAAGTTCACCGGAGATGACTTTTCCCATACAAAAGTTCACCGGAGATGACTTTCCCAATACAAAAGTTCACCGGAGATGACTTTCCCAATACAAAAGTTCACCGGAGATGACTTTTCCCATACAAAAGTTCACCGGAGATGACTTTCCCAATACAAAAGTTCACCGGAGATGACTTTTCCCATACAAAAGTTCACCGGAGATGACTTTCCCAATACAAAAGTTCACCGGAGATGACTTTCCCAATACAAAAGTTCACCGGAGATGACTTTCCCAATACAAAAGTTCACCGGAGATGACTTTCCCAATACAAAAGTTCACCGGGCATGACTTTTCCAATATAAAAGTTCACCGGAGATGACTTTCCCAATACAAAAGTTCACCGGAGATGACTTTCCCAATACAAAAGTTCACCGGAGATGACTTTTCCCATACAAAAGTTCACTGGAGATGACTTTCCCAATACAAAAGTTCACCGGAGATGACTTTCCCAATACAAAAGTTCACCGGAGATGATTTTCCCAATACAAAAGTTCACCGGAGATGACTTTCCCAATACAAAAGTTCACCGGGCATGACTTTTCCAATATAAAAGTTCACCGGAGATGACTTTCCCAATACAAAAGTTCACCGGAGATGACTTTCCCAATACAAAAGTTCACCGGGCATGACTTTCCCAATACAAAAGTTCACCGGAGATGACTTTCCCAATACAAAAGTTCACCGGGCATGACATTCCCAATACAAAAGTTCACCGGAGATGACTTTCCCAATACAAAAGTTCACCGGAGATGACTTTTCCCATACAAAAGTTCACCGGAGATGACTTTCCCAATACAAAAGTTCACCGGAGATGACTTTTCCCATACAAAAGTTCACCGGAGATGACTTTCCCAATACAAAAGTTCACCGGAGATGACTTTTCCCATACAAAAGTTCACCGGGCATGACTTTCCCAATACAAAAGTTCACCGGGCATGACTTTCCCAATACAAAAGTTCACCGGGCATGACTTTCCCAATACAAAAGTTCACCGGAGATGACTTTCCCAATACAAAAGTTCACCGGAGATGACTTTTCCCATACAAAAGTTCACCGGAGATGACTTTCCCAATACAAAAGTTCACCGGGCATGACTTTCCTAATACAAAAGTTCACCGGAGATGACTTTTCCCATACAAAATTTCACCGGAGATGACTTTCCCAATACAAAAGTTCACCGGAGATGACTTTTCCCATACAAAAGTTCACCGGAGATGACTTTCCCAATACAAAAGTTCACCGGAGATGACTTTTCCCATACAAAAGTTCACCGGAGATGACTTTCCCAATACAAAAGTTCACCGGAGATGACTTTCCCAATACAAAAGTTCACCGGAGATGACTTTTCCCATACAAAAGTTCACAGGAGATGACTTTCCCAATACAAAAGTTCACCGGAGATGACTTTTCCCATACAAAAGTTCACCGGAGATGACTTTCCCAATACAAAAGTTCACCGGAGATGACTTTCCCATACAAAAGTTCATCGGAGATGACTTTCCCAATACAAAAGTTCACCGGGCACGACTTTCCCAATACAAAAGTTCACCGGGCATGACTTTCCCAATACAAAAGTTCACCGGAGATGACTTTTCCCATACAAAAGTTCACCGGAGATGACTTTCCCAATACAAAAGTTCACCGGAGATGACTTTTCCCATACAAAAGTTCACCGGGCATGACTTTCCCAATACAAAAGTTCACCGGGCATGACTTTCCCAATACAAAAGTTCACCGGGCATGACTTTCCCAATACAAAAGTTCACCGGAGATGACTTTCCCAATACAAAAGTTCACCGGAGATGACTTTTCCCATACAAAAGTTCACCGGAGATGACTTTCCCAATACAAAAGTTCACCGGAGATGACTTTTCCCATACAAAAGTTCACCGGAGATGACTTTTCCCATACAAAAGTTCACCGGGCATGACTTTCCCAATACAAAAGTTCACCGGAGATGACTTTCCCATACAAAAGTTCACCGGAGATGACTTTTCCCATACAAAAGTTCACCGGAGATGACTTTTCCCATACAAAAGTTCACCGGAGATGACTTTTCCCATACAAAAGTTCACCGGAGATGACTTTCCCAATACAAAAGTTCACCGGAGATGACTTTTCCCATACAAAAGTTCACCGGAGATGACTTTCCCAATACAAAAGTTCACCGGAGATGACTTTTCCCATACAAAAGTTCACCGGAGATGACTTTCCCAATACAAAAGTTCACCGGAGATGACTTTTCCCATACAAAAGTTCACCGGAGATGACTTTCCCAATACAAAAGTTCACCGGAGATGACTTTCCCAATACAAAAGTTCACCGGAGATGACTTTTCCCATACAAAAGTTCACCGGAGATGACTTTCCCAATACAAAAGTTCACCGGAGATGACTTTTCCCATACAAAAGTTCACCGGAGATGACTTTCCCAATACAAAAGTTCACCGGAGATGACTTTCCCAATACAAAAGTTCACCGGAGATGACTTTCCCAATACAAAAGTTCACCGGAGATGACTTTCCCAATACAAAAGTTCACCGGGCATGACTTTTCCAATATAAAAGTTCACCGGAGATGACTTTCCCAATACAAAAGTTCACCGGAGATGACTTTCCCAATACAAAAGTTCACCGGAGATGACTTTTCCCATACAAAAGTTCACTGGAGATGACTTTCCCAATACAAAAGTTCACCGGAGATGACTTTCCCAATACAAAAGTTCACCGGAGATGATTTTCCCAATACAAAAGTTCACCGGAGATGACTTTCCCAATACAAAAGTTCACCGGGCATGACTTTTCCAATATAAAAGTTCACCGGAGATGACTTTCCCAATACAAAAGTTCACCGGAGATGACTTTCCCAATACAAAAGTTCACCGGGCATGACTTTCCCAATACAAAAGTTCACCGGAGATGACTTTCCCAATACAAAAGTTCACCGGGCATGACATTCCCAATACAAAAGTTCACCGGAGATGACTTTCCCAATACAAAAGTTCACCGGAGATGACTTTTCCCATACAAAAGTTCACCGGAGATGACTTTCCCAATACAAAAGTTCACCGGAGATGACTTTTCCCATACAAAAGTTCACTGGAGATGACTTTCCCAATACAAAAGTTCACCGGAGATGACTTTTCCCATACAAAAGTTCACCGGAGATGACTTTCCCAATACAAAAGTTCACCGGAGATGACTTTCCCAATACAAAAGTTCACCGGAGATGATTTTTCCCATACAAAAGTTCACCGGGCATGACTTTCCCAATACAAAAGTTCACCGGGCATGACTTTCCCAATACAAAAGTTCACCGGGCATGACTTTCCCAATACAAAAGTTCACCGGAGATGACTTTCCCAATACAAAAGTTCACCGGAGATGACTTTTCCCATACAAAAGTTCACCGGAGATGACTTTCCCAATACAAAAGTTCACCGGAGATGACTTTCCCAATACAAAAGTTCACCGGAGATGACTTTCCCAATACAAAAGTTCACCGGAGATGACTTTTCCCATACAAAAGTTCACCGGAGATGACTTTTCCCATACAAAAGTTCACCGGGCATGACTTTCCCAATACAAAAGTTCACCGGAGATGACTTTCCCATGCAAAAGTTCACCGGAGATGACTTTTCCCATACAAAAGTTCACCGGAGATGACTTTTCCCATACAAAAGTTCACCGGAGATGACTTTTCCCATACAAAAGTTCACCGGAGATGACTTTCCCAATACAAAAGTTCACCGGAGATGACTTTTCCCATACAAAAGTTCACCGGAGATTACTTTCCCAATACAAAAGTTCACCGGAGATGACTTTTCCCATACAAAAGTTCACCGGAGATGACTTTCCCAATACAAAAGTTCACCGGAGATGACTTTTCCCATACAAAAGTTCACCGGAGATGATTTTCCCAATACAAAAGTTCACCGGAGATGACTTTCCCAATACAAAAGTTCACCGGAGATGACTTTTCCCATACAAAAGTTCACCGGAGATGACTTTCCCAATACAAAAGTTCACCGGAGATGACTTTTCCCATACAAAAGTTCACCGGAGATGACTTTCCCAATACAAAAGTTCACCGGAGATGACTTTCCCAATACAAAAGTTCACCGGAGATGACTTTCCCAATACAAAAGTTCACCGGGCATGACTTTTCCAATATAAAAGTTCACCGGAGATGATTTTCCTAATACAAAAGTTCACCTGAGATGACTTTCCCAATACAAAAGTTCACCGGGCATGACTTTCCCAATACAAAAGTTCACCGGAAATGACTTTCCCAATACAAAAGTTCACCGGGCATGACTTTCCCAATACAAAAGTTCACCGGAGATGACTTTCCCAATACAAAAGTTCACCGGAGATGACTTTTCCCATACAAAAGTTCACCGGAGATGACTTTCCCAATACAAAAGTTCACCGGAGATGACTTTTCCCATACAAAAGTTCACCGGAGATGACTTTCCCAATACAAAAGTTCACCGGAGATGACTTTCCCAATACAAAAGTTCACCGGAGATGACTTTTCCCATACAAAAGTTCACCGGAGATGACTTTCCCAATACAAAAGTTCACCGGAGATGACTTTCCCAATACAAAAGTTCACCGGAGATGACTTTCCCAATACAAAAGTTCACCGGGCATGACTTTCCCAATATAAAAGTTCACCGGGCATGACTTTCCCAATACAAAAGTTCACCGGAGATGACTTTTCCCATACAAAAGTTCACCGGAGATGACTTTCCCAATACAAAAGTTCACCGGAGATGACTTTCCCAATACAAAAGTTCACCGGAGATGACTTTTCCCATACAAAAGTTCACCGGAGATGACTTTCCCAATACAAAAGTTCACCGGAGATGACTTTTCCCATACAAAAGTTCACCGGAGATGACTTTCCCAATATAAAAGTTCACCGGGCATGACTTTCCCAATACAAAAGTTCACCGGGCACGACTTTCCCAATACAAAAGTTCACCGGAGATGACTTTCCCAATATAAAAGTTCACCGGAGATGACTTTCCCAATACAAAAGTTCACCGGGCATGACTTTCCCAATACAAAAGTTCACCGGAGATGACTTTCCCAATACAAAAGTTCACCGGAGATGACTTTCCCAATACAAAAGTTCACCGGAGATGACTTTCCCAATACAAAAGTTCACCGGAGATGACTTTTCCCATACAAAAGTTGACCGGAGATGACTTTCCCAATACAAAAGTTCACCGGAGATGACTTTTCCCATACAAAAGTTCACCGGAGATGACTTTCCCAATACAAAAGTTCACCGGAGATGACTTTCCCAATACAAAAGTTCACCGGAGATGACTTTTCCCATACAAAAGTTCACCGGAGATGACTTTCCCAATACAAAAGTTCACCGGAGATGACTTTCCCAATACAAAAGTTCACCGGAGATGACTTTCCCAATACAAAAGTTCACCGGGCATGACTTTCCCAATATAAAAGTTCACCGGGCATGACTTTCCCAATACAAAAGTTCACCGGAGATGACTTTTCCCATACAAAAGTTCACCGGAGATGACTTTCCCAATACAAAAGTTCACCGGAGATGACTTTCCCAATACAAAAGTTCACCGGAGATGACTTTTCCCATACAAAAGTTCACCGGAGATAACTTTTCCCATACAAAAGTTCGCCGGAGATGACTTTTCCCATACAAAAGTTCACCGGAGATGACTTTCCCAATACAAAAGTTCACCGGAGATGACTTTCCCAATACAAAAGTTCACCGGAGATGACTTTTCCCATACAAAAGTTCACCGGAGATGACTTTCCCAATACAAAAGTTCACCGGAGATGACTTTTCCCATACAAAAGTTCACCGGAGATGACTTTCCCAATACAAAAGTTCACCGGAGATGACTTTCCCAATACAAAAGTTCACCGGGCATGACTTTCCCAATACAAAAGTTCACCGGAGATAACTTTTCCCATACAAAAGTTCACCGGGCATGACTTTCCCAATACAAAAGTTCACCGGAGATGACTTTCCCAATACAAAAGTTCACCGGAGATGACTTTTCCCATACAAAAGTTCACCGGAGATGACTTTCCCAATACAAAAGTTCACCGGAGATGACTTTTCCCATACAAAAGTTCACCGGAGATGACTTTCCCAATACAAAAATTCACCGGAGATGACTTTTCCCATACAAAAGTTCACCGGAGATGACTTTCCCAATACAAAAGTTCACCGGAGATGACTTTTCCCATACAAAAGTTCACCGGAGATGACTTTCCCAATACAAAGGTTCACCGGAGATGACTTTCCCAATACAAAAGTTCACCGGAGATGATTTTCCCAATACAAAAGTTCACCGGAGATGACTTTCCCAATACAAAAGTTCACCGGAGATGACTTTCCCAATACAAAAGTTCACCGGAGATGACTTTCCCAATATAAAAGTTCACCGGAGATGACTTTCCCAATACAAAAGTTCACCGGAGATGACTTTCCCAATACAAAAGTTCACCGGAGATGACTTTTCCCATACAAAAGTTCACCGGAGATGACTTTTCCCATACAAAAGTTCACCGGAGATGACTTTCCCAATACAAAAGTTCACCGGAGATGACTTTCCCAATACAAAAGTTCACCGGAGATTACTTTCCCAATACAAAAGTTCACCGGAGATGACTTTTCCCATACAAAAGTTCACCGGAGATGACTTTTCCCATACAAAAGTTCACCGGGCATGACTTTCCCAATACAAAAGTTCACCGGGCATGACTTTCCCAATACAAAAGTTCACCGGGCATGACTTTCCCAATACAAAAGTTCACCGGAGATGACTTTCCCAATACAAAAGTTCACCGGAGATGATTTTCCCAATACAAAAGTTCACCGGATATGACTTTTCCCATACAAAAGTTCACCGGAGATGACTTTCCCAATACAAAAGTTCACCGGAGATGACTTTTCCCATACAAAAGTTCACCGGAGATGACTTTCCCAATACAAAAGTTCACCGGAGATGACTTTTCCCATACAAAAGTTCACCGGAGATGACTTTCCCAATACAAAAGTTCACCGGAGATGACTTTCCCAATACTAAAGTTCACCGGAGATGACTTTTCCCATACAAAAGTTCACCGGGCATGACTTTCCCAATACAAAAGTTCACCGGAGATGACATTTCCCATACAAAAGTTCACCGGAGATGACTTTCCCAATACAAAAGTTCACCGGAGATGACTTTCCCAATACAAAAGTTCACCGCAGATGACTTTCCCAATACAAAAGTTCACCGGAGATGACTTTTCCCATACAAAAGTTCACCGGAGATGACTTTCCCAATACAAAAGTTCACCGGAGATGACTTTCCCAATACAAAAGTTCACCGGAGATGACTTTCCCAATACAAAAGTTCACCGGAGATGACTTTCCCAATACAAAAGTTCACCGGAGATGACTTTCCCAATACAAAAGTTCACCGGAGATGACTTTCCCAATACAAAAGTTCACCGGAGATGACTTTTCCCATACAAAAGTTCACCGGGCATGACTTTCCCAATACAAAAGTTCACCGGAGATGACTTTCCCAATACAAAAGTTCACCGGGCATGACTTTCCCAATACAAAAGTTCACCGGGCATGACTTTCCCAATACAAAAGTTCACCGGAGATGACTTTCCCATACAAAAGTTCACCGGAGATGACTTTTCCCATACAAAAGTTCACCGGAGATGACTTTTCCCATACAAAAGTTCACCGGAGATGACTTTTCCCATACAAAAGTTCACCGGAGATGACTTTCCCAATACAAAAGTTCACCGGAGATGACTTTCCCAATACAAAAGTTCACCGGAGATGACTTTTCCCATACAAAAGTTCACCGGAGATGACTTTTCCCATACAAAAGTTCACCGGAGATGACTTTCCCAATAAAAAAAGTTCACCGGAGATGACTTTCCCAATACAAAAGTTCACCGGAGATGACTTTTCCCATACAAAAGTTCACCGGAGATGACTTTCCCAATACAAAAGTTCACCGGAGATGACTTTCCCAATACAAAAGTTCACCGGAGATGACTTTCCCAATACAAAAGTTCATCGGAGATGACTTTCCCAATACAAAAGTTCACCGGAGATGACTTTCCCAATACAAAAGTTCACCGGAGATGACTTTCCCAATATAAAAGTTCACCGGAGATGACTTTCCCAATACAAAAGTTCACCGGAGATGACTTTTCCCATACAAAAGTTCACCGGAGATGACTTTCCCAATACAAAAGTTCACCGGAGATGACTTTCCCAATACAAAAGTTCACCGGAGATGACTTTTCCCATACAAAAGTTCACCGGAGATGACTTTTCCCATACAAAAGTTCACCGGAGATGACTTTCCCAATACAAAAGTTCACCGGAGATGACTTTTCCCATACAAAAGTTCACCGGAGATGACTTTCCCAATACAAAAGTTCACCGGAGATGACTTTTCCCATACAAAAGTTCACCGGGCATGACTTTCCCAATACAAAAGTTCACCGGGCATGACTTTCCCAATACAAAAGTTCACCGGGCATGACTTTAACAATACAAAAGTTCACCGGAGATGACTTTCCCAATACAAAAGTTCACCGGAGATGACTTTTCCCATACAAAAGTTCACCGGAGATGACTTTCCCAATATAAAAGTTCACCGGGCATGACTTTCCCAATACAAAAGTTCACCGGAGATTACTTTCCCAATACAAAAGTTCACCGGAGATGACTTTTCCCATACAAAAGTTCACCGGAGATGACTTTCCCAATACAAAAGTTCACCGGGCATGACTATTCCCATACAAAAGTTCACCGGAGCTGACTTTCCCAATACAAAAGTTCACCGAAGATGACTTTTCCCATACAAAAGTTCACCGGAGATGACTTTCCCAATACAAAAGTTCACCGGAGATGACTTTCCCATACAAAAGTTCACCGGAGATGACTTTTCCCATACAAAAGTTCACCGGAGATGACTTTTCCCATACAAAAGTTCACCGGAGATGACTTTTCCCATACAAAAGTTCACCGGAGATGACTTTCCCAATACAAAAGTTCACCGGAGATGACTTTCCCAATACAAAAGTTCACCGGAGATGACTTTTACCATACAAAAGTTCACCGAAGATGACTTTTCCCATACAAAAGTTCACCGGAGATGACTTTTCCCATACAAAAGTTCACCGGAGATGACTTTCCCAATACAAAAGTTCACCGGAGATGACTTTCCCAATACAAAAGTTCACCGGAGATGACTTTCCCAATACAAAAGTTCACCGGAGATGACTTTCCCAATACAAAAGTTCACCGGAGATGACTTTCCCAATACAAAAGTTCACCGGGCATGACTTTCCCAATACAAAAGTTCACCGGAGATGACTTTCCCAATACAAAAGTTCACCGGAGATGACTTTCCCAATACAAAAGTTCACCGGAGATGACTTTCCCAATACAAAAGTTCACCGGGCATGACTTTCCCAATACAAAAGTTCACCGGGCATGACTTTCCCAATACAAAAGTTCACCGGAGATGACTTTCCCAATACAAAAGTTCACCGGGCATGACTTTTCCAATATAAAAGTTCACCGGAGATGACTTTTCCCATACAAAAGTTCACCGGAGATGACTTTCCCAATACAAAAGTTCACCGGGCATGACTTTCCCAATACAAAAGTTCACCGGAGATGATTTTTCCCATACAAAAGTTCACCGGAGATGACTTTTCCCATACAAAAGTTCACCGGAGATGACTTTTCCCATACAAAAGTTCACCGGAGATGACTTTTCCCATACAAAAGTTCACCGGAGATGACTTTTCCCATACAAAAGTTCACCGGAGATGACTTTTCCCATACAAAAGTTCACCGGAGATGACTTTCCCAATACAAAAGTTCACCGGAGATGACTTTCCCAATACAAAAGTTCACCGGAGATGACTTTTCCCATACAAAAGTTCACCGGAGATGACTTTCCCAAAACAAAAGTTCACCGGAGATGACTTTCCCAATATAAAAGTTCACCGGAGATGACTTTTCCCATACAAAAGTTCTCCGGAGATGACTTTCCCAATACAAAAGTTCACCGGAGATGACTTTCCCAATACAAAAGTTCACCGGAGATGACTTTTCCCATACAAAAGTTCACCGGGCATGACTTTCCCAATACAAAAGTTCACCGGGCATGACTTTCCCAATACAAAAGTTCACCGGAGATGACTTTTCCCATACAAAAGTCCACCGGAGATGACTTTCCCAATACAAAAGTTCACCGGAGATGACTTTCCCAATACAAAAGTTCACCGGAGATGACTTTCCCAATACAAAAGTTCACCGCAGATGACTTTTCCCATACAAAAGTTCACCGGAGATGACTTTTCCCATACAAAAGTTCACCGGAGATGACTTTCCCAATACAAAAGTTCACCGGAGATGACTTTTCCCATACAAAAGTTCACCGGAGATGACTTTCCCAATACAAAAGTTCACCGGAGATGACTTTTCCCATACAAAAGTTCACCGGAGATGACTTTTCCAATACAAAAGTTCACCGGAGATGACTTTCCCAATATAAAAGTTCACCGGAGATGACTTTCCCAATACAAAAGTTCACCGGGCATGACTTTCCCAATACAATAGTTCACCGGGCATGACTTTCCCAATACAAAAGTTCACCGGGCATGACTTTCCCAATACAAAAGTTCACCGGAGATGACTTTCCCAATACAAAAGTTCACCGGGCATGACTTTCCCAATACAAAAGTTCACCGGAGATGACTTTTCCCATACAAAAGTTCACCGGAGATGACTTTCCCAATACAAAAGTTCACCGGGCATGACTTTCCCAATACAAAAGTTCACCGGAGATGATTTTTCCCATACAAAAGTTCACCGGAGATGACTTTCCCAATACAAAAGTTCACCGGAGATGACTTTTCCCATACAAAAGTTCACCGGAGATGACTTTTCCCATACAAAAGTTCACCGGGCATGACTTTCCCAATACAAAAGTTCACCGGAGATGACTTTTCCCATACAAAAGTTCGCCGGAGATGACTTTCCCAATACAAAAGTTCACCGGAGATGACTTTCCCAATACAAAAGTTCACCGGAGATGACTTTCCCAATACAAAAGTTCACCGGAGATGACTTTCCCAATACAAAAGTTCACCGGGCATGACTTTCCCAATACAAAAGTTCACCGGAGATGACTTTTCCCATACAAAAGTTCACCGGAGATGACTTTCCCATACAAAAGTTCACCGGAGATGACTTTTCCCATAAAAAAGTTCACCGGAGATGACTTTCCCAATACAAAAGTTCACCGGAGATGACTTTCCCAATACAAAAGTTCACCGGAGATGACTTTCCCAATACAAAAGTTCACCGGGCATGACTTTCCCAATACAAAAGTTCACCGGGCATGACTTTCCCAATACAAAAGTTCACCGGAGATGACTTTCCCAATACAAAAGTTCACCGGAGATGACTTTTCCCATACAAAAGTTCACCGGAGATGACTTTCCCAATACAAAAGTTCACCGGAGATGACTTTTCCCATACAAAAGTTCACCGGAGATGACTTTCCCAATACAAAAGTTCACCGGAGATGACTTTCCCAATACAAAAGTTCACCGGAGATGATTTTTCCCATACAAAAGTTCACCGGAGATGACTTTCCCAATACAAAAGTTCACCGGAGATGACTTTCCCAATACAAAAGTTCACCGGAGATGACTTTTCCCATACAAAAGTTCACCGGAGATGACTTTTCCCATACAAAAGTTCACCGGAGATGACTTTCCCAATACAAAAGTTCACCGGAGATGACTTTTCCCATACAAAAGTTCACCGGAGATGACTTTCCCAATTTAAAAGTTCACCGGAGATGACTTTTCCCATACAAAAGTTCACCGGAGATGACTTTCCCAATACAAAAGTTCACCGGAGATGACTTTCCCAATACAAAAGTTCACCGGAGATGACTTTCCCAATACAAAAGTTCACCGGAGATGACTTTTCCCATACAAAAGTTCACCGGAGATGACTTTCCCAATACAAAAGTTCACCGGAGATGACTTTTCCAATACAAAAGTTCACCGGAGATGACTTTCCCAATACAAAAGTTCACCGGAGATGACTTTTCCCATACAAAAGTTCACCGGAGATGACTTTCCCAATACAAAAGTTCACCGGAGATTACTTTTCCCATACAAAAGTTCACCGGAGATGACTTTCCCAATACAAAAGTTCACCGGAGATGACTTTCCCAATACAAAAGTTCACCGGAGATGACTTTCCCAATACAAAAGTTCACCGGAGATGACTTTCCCATACAAAAGTTCACCGGAGATGACTTTTCCCATACAAAAGTTCACCGGAGATGACTTTCCCAATACAAAAGTTCACCGGAGATGACTTTTCCCATACAAAAGTTCACCGGAGATGACTTTCCCAATACAAAAGTTCACCGGAGATGACTTTCCCAAACAAAAGTTCACCGGAGATGACTTTCCCAATACAAAAGTTCACCGGAGATGACTTTTCCCATACAAAAGTTCACCGGAGATGACTTTCCCAATACAAAAGTTCACCGGAGATGACTTTCCCAATACAAAAGTTCACCGGAGATGACTTTTCCCAATACAAAAGTTCACCGGAGATGACTTTCCCAATACAAAAGTTCACCGGAGATGACTTTCCCAATACAAAAGTTCACCGGAGATGACTTTCCCATACAAAAGTTCACCGGAGATGACTTTCCCAATACAAAAGTTCACCGGGCATGACTTTTCCAATATAAAAGTTCACCGGAGATGACTCCCATACAAAAGTTCACCGGAGATGACTTTCCCAATACAAAAGTTCACCGGGCATGACTTTCCCAATACAAAAGTTCACCGGAGATGATTTTTCCCATACAAAAGTTCACCGGAGATGACTTTCCCAATACAAAAGTTCACCGGAGATGACTTTTCCCATACAAAAGTTCACCGGAGATGACTTTTCCCATACAAAAGTTCACCGGGCATGACTTTCCCAATACAAAAGTTCACCGGAGATGACTTTTCCCATACAAAAGTTCACCGGAGATGACTTTCCCAATACAAAAGTTCACCGGAGATGACTTTCCCAATACAAAAGTTCACCGGAGATGACTTTCCCAATACAAAAGTTCACCGGAGATGACTTTTCCCATACAAAAGTTCACCGGAGATGACTTTTCCCATACAAAAGTTCACCGGAGATGACTTTCCCAATACAAAAGTTCACCGGAGATGACTTTTCCCATACAAAAGTTCACCGGAGATGACTTTCCCAATACAAAAGTTCACCGGAGATGACTTTCCCAATACAAAAGTTCACCGGAGATGACTTTCCCAATACAAAAGTTCACCTGGCATGACTTTCCCAATACAAAAGTTCACCGGGCATGACTTTCCCAATACAAAAGTTCACCGGAGATGACTTTCCCAATACAAAAGTTCACCGGAGATGACTTTTCCCATACAAAAGTTCACCGGAGATGACTTTCCCAATACAAAAGTTCACCGGAGATGACTTTTCCCATACAAAAGTTCACCGGAGATGACTTTCCCAATACAAAAGTTCACCGGAGATGACTTTCCCAATACAAAAGTTCACCGGAGATGACTTTTCCCATACAAAAGTTCACCGGAGATGACTTTCCCAATACAAAAGTTCACCGGAGATGACTTTCCCAATACAAAAGTTCACCGGAGATGACTTTTCCCATACAAAAGTTCACCGGAGATGACTTTTCCCATACAAAAGTTCACCGGAGATGACTTTCCCAATACAAAAGTTCACCGGAGATGACTTTTCCCATACAAAAGTTCACCGGAGATGACTTTCCCAATACAAAAGTTCACCGTAGATGACTTTCCCAATACAAAAGTTCACCGGAGATGACTTTCCCAATACAAAAGTTCACCGGAGATGTCTTTTCCCATACAAAAGTTCACCGGAGATGACTTTTCCCATACAAAAGTTCACCGGAGATGACTTTCCCAATACAAAAGTTCACCGGAGATGTCTTTTCCCATACAAAAGTTCACCGGAGATGACTTTTCCCATACAAAAGTTCACCGGAGATGACTTTCCCAATACAAAAGTTCACCGGGCACGACTTTCCCAATACAAAAGTTCACCGGAGATGACTTTTCCCATACAAAAGTTCACCGGGCATGACTTTCCCAATACAAAAGTTCACCGGAGATGACTTTCCCAATACAAAAGTTCACCGGAGATGACTTTTCCCATACAAAAGTTTACCGGAGATGACTTTCCCAATACAAAAGTTCACCGGAGATAACTTTCCCAATACAAAAGTTCACCGGAGATGACTTTTCCCATACAAAAGTTCACCGGAGATGACTTTCCCAATACAAAAGTTCACCGGAGATGACTTTTCCCATACAAAAGTTCACCGGAGATGACTTTCCCAATACAAAAGTTCACCGGGCATGACTTTCCCAATACAAAAGTTCACCGGAGATGACTTTCCCAATACAAAAGTTCACCGGAGATGACTTTCCCAATACAAAAGTTCACCGGGCATGACTTTCCCAATACAAAAGTTCACCGGGCATGACTTTCCCAATACAAAAGTTCACCGGAGATGACTTTCCCAATACAAAAGTTCACCGGAGATGACTTTCCCAATACAAAAGTTCACCGGAGATAACTTTTCCCATACAAAAGTTCACCGGAGATGACTTTCCCAATACAAAAGTTCACCGGAGATGACTTTCCCAATACAAAAGTTCACCGGAGATGACTTTTCCCATACAAAAGTTCACCGGAGATGACTTTCCCAATACAAAAGTTCACCGGAGATGACTTTCCCAATACAAAAGTTCACCGGAGATGACTTTTCCCATACAAAAGTTCACCGGAGATGACTTTTCCTATACAAAAGTTCACCGGAGATGACTTTCCCAATACAAAAGTTCACCGGAGATGACTTTTCCCATACAAAAGTTCACCGGAGATGACTTTCCCAATACAAAAGTTCACCGGAGATGACTTTCCCAATACAAAAGTTCACCGGAGATGACTTTCCCAATATAAAAGTTCACCGGAGATGACTTTTCCCATACAAAAGTTCACCGGAGATGACTTTCCCAATACAAAAGTTCACCGGAGATGACTTTCCCAATACAAAAGTTCACCGGAGATGAATTTTCCCATACAAAAGTTCACCGGAGATGACTTTTCCTATACAAAAGTTCACCGGAGATGACTTTTCCCATACAAAAGTTCACCGGACATGACTTTCCCAATACAAAAGTTCACCGGAGATGACTTTCCCAACACAAAAGTTCACCGGAGATGACTTTCCCAATACAAAAGTTCACCTGGCATGACTTTCCCAATACAAAAGTTCACCAGGCATGACTTTTCCAATACAAAAGTTCACCGGGCATGACTTTCCCAATACAAAAGTTCACCGGAGATGACTTTCCCAATACAAAAGTTCACCGGAGATGACTTTCCCAATACAAAAGTTCACCGGAGATGACTTTCCCAATACAAAAGTTCACCGGAGATGACTTTTCCCATACAAGAGTTCACCGGAGATGACTTTTCCCATACAAAAGTTCACAGGAGATGACTTTCCCAATACAAAAGTTCACCGGAGATGACTTTCCCAATACAAAAGTTCACCGGAGATGACTTTTCCCATACAAAAGTTCACCGGACATGACTTTCCCAATACAAAAGTTCACCGGAGATGACTTTCCCAATACAAAAGTTCACCGGAGATGACTTTTCCCATACAAAAGTTCACCGGAGATGACTTTCCCAATACAAAAGGTCACCGGAGATGACTTTCCCAATACAAAAGTTCACCGGAGATGACTTTCCCATACAAAAGTTCACCGGAGATGACTTTTCCCATACAAAAGTTCACCGGAGATGACTTTCCCAATACAAAAGTTCACCGGAGATGACTTTCCCAATACAAAAGTTCACCGGAGATGACTTTCCCATACAAAAGTTCACCGGAGATGACTTTTCCCATACAAAAGTTCACCGGAGATGACTTTCCCAATACAAAAGTTCACCGGAGATGACTTTCCCAATACAAAAGTTCACCGGAGATGACTTTTCCCATACAAAAGTTCACCGGAGATGACTTTCCCAATACAAAAGTTCACCGGAGATGACTTTTCCCATACAAAAGTTCACCGGAGATGACTTTCCCAATACAAAAGTTCACCGGAGATGACTTTCGCAATACAAAAGTTCACCGGGCATGACTTTCCCAATACAAAAGTTCACCGGGCATGACTTTCCTAATACAAAAGTTCACCGGAGATGACTTTTCCCATACAAAAGTTCACCGGAGATGACTTTCCCAATACAAAAGTTCACCGGAGATGACTTTTCCCATACAAAAGTTCACCGGAGATGACTTTCCCAATACAAAAGTTCACCGGAGATGACTTTCCCAATACAAAAGTTCACCGGAGATGACTTTCCCAATACAAAAGTTCACCGGAGATGATTTTTCCCATACAAAAGTTCACCGGAGATGACTTTCCCAATACAAAAGTTCACCGGAGATGACTTTCCCAATGCAAAAGTTCACCGGGCATGACTTTCCCAATACAAAAGTTCACCGGAGATGACTTTTCCCATACAAAAGTTCACCGGAGATGACTTTCCCAATACAAAAGTTCACCGGAGATGACTTTTCCCATACAAAAGTTCACCGGAGATGACTTTTCCAATATAAAAGTTCACCGGAGATGACTTTTCCCATACAAAAGTTCACCGGAGATGACTTTCCCAATACAAAAGTTCACCGGAGATGACTTTTCCCATACAAAAGTTCACCGGAGATGACTTTCCCAATACAAAAGTTCACCGGAGATGACTTTCCCAATACAAAAGTTCACCGGAGATGACTTTTCCCATACAAAAGTTCACCGGAGATGACTTTCCCAATACAAGAGTTCACCGGAGATGACTTTCCCAATACAAAAGTTCACCGGAGATGACTTTCCCAATACAAAAGTTCACCGGAGATGACTTTTCCCATACAAAAGTTCACCGGAGATGACTTTCCCAATACAAAAGGTCACCGGAGATGACTTTCCCAATACAAAAGTTCACCGGAGATGACTTTCCCATACAAAAGTTCACCGGAGATGACTTTTCCCATACAAAAGTTCACCGGAGATGACTTTCCCAATACAAAAGTTCACCGGAGATGACTTTCCCAATACAAAAGTTCACCGGAGATGACTTTCCCATACAAAAGTTCACCGGAGATGACTTTTCCCATACAAAAGTTCACCGGAGATGACTTTCCCAATACAAAAGTTCACCGGAGATGACTTTCCCAATACAAAAGTTCACCGGAGATGACTTTTCCCATACAAAAGTTCACCGGAGATGACTTTCCCAATACAAAAGTTCACCGGAGATGACTTTTCCCATACAAAAGTTCACCGGAGATGACTTTCCCAATACAAAAGTTCACCGGAGATGACTTTCGCAATACAAAAGTTCACCGGGCATGACTTTCCCAATACAAAAGTTCACCGGGCATGACTTTCCCAATACAAAAGTTCACCGGAGATGACTTTTCCCATACAAAAGTTCACCGGAGATGACTTTCCCAATACAAAAGTTCACCGGAGATGACTTTTCCCATACAAAAGTTCACCGGAGATGACTTTCCCAATACAAAAGTTCACCGGAGATGACTTTCCCAATACAAAAGTTCACCGGAGATGACTTTACCAATACAAAAGTTCACCGGAGATGATTTTTCCCATACAAAAGTTCACCGGAGATGACTTTCCCAATACAAAAGTTCACCTGGCATGACTTTCCCAATACAAAAGTTCACCGGAGATGACTTTCCCAATACAAAAGTTCACCGGAGATGACTTTCCCATACAAAAGTTCACCGGAGATGACTTTCCCAATACAAAAGTTCACCGGGCATGACTTTTCCAATATAAAAGTTCACCGGAGATGACTTTTCCCATACAAAAGTTCACCGGAGATGACTTTCCCAATACAAAAGTTCACCGGGCATGACTTTCCCAATACAAAAGTTCACCGGAGATGATTTTTCCCATACAAAAGTTCACCGGAGATGACTTTCCCAATACAAAAGTTCACCGGAGATGACTTTTCCCATACAAAAGTTCACCGGAGATGATTTTTCCCATACAAAAGTTCACCGGGCATGACTTTCCCAATACAAAAGTTCACCGGAGATGACTTTTCCCATACAAAAGTTCACCGGAGATGACTTTCCCAATACAAAAGTTCACCGGAGATGACTTTCCCAATACAAAAGTTCACCGGAGATGACTTTCCCAATACAAAAGTTCACCGGAGATGACTTTCCCAATACAAAAGTTCACCGGGCATGACTTTCCCAATACAAAAGTTCACCGGAGATGACTTTTCCCATACAAAAGTTCACCGGAGATGACTTTCCCAATACAAAAGTTCACCGGAGATGACTTTTCCCATACAAAAGTTCACCGGAGATGACTTTCCCAATACAAAAGTTCACCGGAGATGACTTTCCCAATACAAAAGTTCACCGGAGATGACTTTCCCAATACAAAAGTTCACCTGGCATGACTTTCCCAATACAAAAGTTCACCGGGCATGACTTTCCCAATACAAAAGTTCACCGGAGATGACTTTCCCAATACAAAAGTTCACCGGAGATGACTTTTCCCATACAAAAGTTCACCGGAGATGACTTTCCCAATACAAAAGTTCACCGGAGATGACTTTTCCCATACAAAAGTTCACCGGAGATGACTTTCCCAATACAAAAGTTCACCGGAGATGACTTTCCCAATACAAAAGTTCACCGGAGATGACTTTTCCCATACAAAAGTTCACCGGAGATGACTTTCCCAATACAAAAGTTCACCGGAGATGACTTTCCCAATACAAAAGTTCACCGGAGATGACTTTTCCCATACAAAAGTTCACCGGAGATGACTTTTCCCATACAAAAGTTCACCGGAGATGACTTTCCCAATACAAAAGTTCACCGGAGATGACTTTTCCCATACAAAAGTTCACCGGAGATGACTTTCCCAATACAAAAGTTCACCGTAGATGACTTTCCCAATACAAAAGTTCACCGGAGATGACTTTCCCAATACAAAAGTTCACCGGAGATGTCTTTTCCCATACAAAAGTTCACCGGAGATGACTTTTCCCATACAAAAGTTCACCGGAGATGACTTTTCCCATACAAAAGTTCACCGGAGATGACTTTCCCAATACAAAAGTTCACCGGGCACGACTTTCCCAATACAAAAGTTCACCGGAGATGACTTTTCCCATACAAAAGTTCACCGGGCATGACTTTCCCAATACAAAAGTTCACCGGAGATGACTTTCCCAATACAAAAGTTCACCGGAGATGACTTTTCCCATACAAAAGTTTACCGGAGATGACTTTCCCAATACAAAAGTTCACCGGAGATGACTTTCCCAATACAAAAGTTCACCGGAGATGACTTTTCCCATACAAAAGTTCACCGGAGATGACTTTCCCAATACAAAAGTTCACCGGAGATGACTTTTCCCATACAAAAGTTCACCGGAGATGACTTTCCCAATACAAAAGTTCACCGGGCATGACTTTCCCAATACAAAAGTTCACCGGAGATGACTTTCCCAATACAAAAGTTCACCGGAGATGACTTTCCCAATACAAAAGTTCACCGGGCATGACTTTCCCAATACAAAAGTTCACCGGGCATGACTTTCCCAATACAAAAGTTCACCGGAGATGACTTTCCCAATACAAAAGTTCACCGGAGATGACTTTCCCAATACAAAAGTTCACCGGAGATAACTTTTCCCATACAAAAGTTCACCGGAGATGACTTTCCCAATACAAAAGTTCACCGGAGATGACTTTCCCAATACAAAAGTTCACCGGAGATGACTTTTCCCATACAAAAGTTCACCGGAGATGACTTTCCCAATACAAAAGTTCACCGGAGATGACTTTCCCAATACAAAAGTTCACCGGAGATGACTTTTCCCATACAAAAGTTCACCGGAGATGACTTTTCCTATACAAAAGTTCACCGGAGATGACTTTCCCAATACAAAAGTTCACCGGGCATGACTTTTCCAATATAAAAGTTCACCGGAGATGACTTTTCCCATACAAAAGTTCACCGGAGATGACTTTCCCAATACAAAAGTTCACCGGGCATGACTTTCCCAATACAAAAGTTCACCGGAGATGATTTTTCCCATACAAAAGTTCACCGGAGATGACTTTCCCAATACAAAAGTTCACCGGAGATGACTTTTCCCATACTAAAGTTCACCGGAGATGATTTTTCCCATACAAAAGTTCACCGGGCATGACTTTCCCAATACAAAAGTTCACCGGAGATGACTTTTCCCATACAAAAGTTCACCGGAGATGACTTTCCCAATACAAAAGTTCACCGGAGATGACTTTCCCAATACAAAAGTTCACCGGAGATGACTTTCCCAATACAAAAGTTCACCGGAGATGACTTTCCCAATACAAAAGTTCACCGGACATGACTTTCCCAATACAAAAGTTCACCGGAGATGACTTTTCCCATACAAAAGTTCACCGGAGATGACTTTCCCAATACAAAAGTTCACCGGAGATGACTTTTCCCATACAAAAGTTCACCGGAGATGACTTTCCCAATACAAAAGTTCACCGGAGATGACTTTCCCAATACAAAAGTTCACCGGAGATGACTTTCCCAATACAAAAGTTCACCTGGCATGACTTTCCCAATACAAAAGTTCACCGGGCATGACTTTCCCAATACAAAAGTTCACCGGAGATGACTTTCCCAATACAAAAGTTCACCGGAGATGACTTTTCCCATACAAAAGTTCACCGGAGATGACTTTCCCAATACAAAAGTTCACCGGAGATGACTTTTCCCATACAAAAGTTCACCGGAGATGACTTTCCCAATACAAAAGTTCACCGGAGATGACTTTCCCAATACAAAAGTTCACCGGAGATGACTTTTCCCATACAAAAGTTCACCGGAGATGACTTTCCCAATACAAAAGTTCACCGGAGATGACTTTCCCAATACAAAAGTTCACCGGAGATGACTTTTCCCATACAAAAGTTCACCGGAGATGACTTTTCCCATACAAAAGTTCACCGGAGATGACTTTCCCAATACAAAAGTTCACCGGAGATGACTTTTCCCATACAAAAGTTCACCGGAGATGACTTTCCCAATACAAAAGTTCACCGTAGATGACTTTCCCAATACAAAAGTTCACCGGAGATGACTTTCCCAATACAAAAGTTCACCGGAGATGTCTTTTCCCATACAAAAGTTCACCGGAGATGACTTTTCCCATACAAAAGTTCACCGGAGATGACTTTTCCCATACAAAAGTTCACCGGAGATGACTTTCCCAATACAAAAGTTCACCGGGCACGACTTTCCCAATACAAAAGTTCACCGGAGATGACATTTCCCATACAAAAGTTCACCGGGCATGACTTTCCCAATACAAAAGTTCACCGGAGATGACTTTCCCAATACAAAAGTTCACCGGAGATGACTTTTCCCATACAAAAGTTTACCGGAGATGACTTTCCCAATACAAAAGTTCACCGGAGATGACTTTCCCAATACAAAAGTTCACCGGAGATGACTTTTCCCATACAAAAGTTCACCGGAGATGACTTTCCCAATACAAAAGTTCACCGGAGATGACTTTTCCCATACAAAAGTTCACCGGAGATGACTTTCCCAATACAAAAGTTCACCGGGCATGACTTTCCCAATACAAAAGTTCACCGGAGATGACTTTCCCAATACAAAAGTTCACCGGAGATGACTTTCCCAATACAAAAGTTCACCGGAGATGACTTTCCCAATACAAAAGTTCACCGGAGATGACTTTCCCAATACAAAAGTTCACCGGAGATGACTTTCCCAATACAAAAGTTCACCGGAGATGACTTTCCCAATACAAAAGTTCACCGGAGATGACTTTTCCCATACAAAAGTTCACCGGAGATGACTTTCCCAATACAAAAGTTCACCGGAGATGACTTTCCCAATACAAAAGTTCACCGGAGATGACTTTTCCCATACAAAAGTTCACCGGAGATGACTTTCCCAATACAAAAGTTCACCGGAGATGACTTTCCCAATACAAAAGTTCACCGGAGATGACTTTCCCAATATAAAAGTTCACCGGAGATGACTTTTCCCATACAAAAGTTCACCGGAGATGACTTTCCCAATACAAAAGTTCACCGGAGATGACTTTCCCAATACAAAAGTTCACCGGAGATGAATTTTCCCATACAAAAGTTCACCGGAGATGACTTTTCCTATACAAAAGTTCACCGGAGATGACTTTTCCCATACAAAAGTTCACCGGACATGACTTTCCCAATACAAAAGTTCACCGGAGATGACTTTCCCAACACAAAAGTTCACCGGAGATGACTTTCCCAATACAAAAGTTCACCTGGCATTACTTTCCCAATACAAAAGTTCACCAGGCATGACTTTCCCAATACAAAAGTTCACCGTGCATGACTTTCCCAATACAAAAGTTCACCGGAGATGACTTTCCCAATACAAAAGTTCACCGGAGATGACTTTCCCAATACAAAAGTTCACCGGAGATGACTTTCCCAATACAAAAGTTCACCGGAGATGACTTTTCCCATACAAGAGTTCACCGGAGATGACTTTTCCCATACAAAAGTTCACAGGAGATGACTTTCCCAATACAAAAGTTCACCGGAGATGACTTTCCCAATACAAAAGTTCACCGGAGATGACTTTTCCCATACAAAAGTTCACCGGACATGACTTTCCCAATACAAAAGTTCACCGGAGATGACTTTCCCAATACAAAAGTTCACCGGAGATGACTTTTCCCATACAAAAGTTCACCGGAGATGACTTTCCCAATACAAAAGGTCACCGGAGATGACTTTCCCAATACAAAAGTTCACCGGAGATGACTTTCCCATACAAAAGTTCACCGGAGATGACTTTTCCCATACAAAAGTTCACCGGAGATGACTTTCCCAATACAAAAGTTCACCGGAGATGACTTTCCCAATAAAAAAGTTCACCGGAGATGACTTTCCCATACAAAAGTTCACCGGAGATGACTTTTCCCATACAAAAGTTCACCGGAGATGACTTTCCCAATACAAAAGTACACCGGAGATGACTTTCCCAATACAAAAGTTCACCGGAGATGACTTTTCCCATACAAAAGTTCACCGGAGATGACTTTCCCAATACAAAAGTTCACCGGAGATGACTTTTCCCATACAAAAGTTCACCGGAGATGACTTTCCCAATACAAAAGTTCACCGGAGATGACTTTCGCAATACAAAAGTTCACCGGGCATGACTTTCCCAATACAAAAGTTCACCGGGCATGACTTTCCTAATACAAAAGTTCACCGGAGATGACTTTTCCCATACAAAAGTTCACCGGAGATGACTTTCCCAATACAAAAGTTCACCGGAGATGACTTTTCCCATACAAAAGTTCACCGGAGATGACTTTCCCAATACAAAAGTTCACCGGAGATGACTTTCCCAATACAAAAGTTCACCGGAGATGACTTTCCCAATACAAAAGTTCACCGGAGATGACTTTTCCCATACAAAAGTTCACCGGAGATGACTTTCCCAATACAAAAGTTCACCGGAGATGACTTTCCCAATACAAAAGTTCACCGGGCATGACTTTCCCAATACAAAAGTTCACCGGAGATGACTTTTCCCATACAAAAGTTCACCGGAGATGACTTTCCCAATACAAAAGTTCACCGGAGATGACTTTTCCCATACAAAAGTTCACCGGAGATGACTTTCCCAATACAAAAGTTCACCGGAGATGACTTTTCCCATACAAAAGTTCACCGGAGATGACTTTCCCAATACAAAAGTTCACCGGAGATGACTTTTCCCATACAAAAGTTCACCGGAGATGACTTTCCCAATACAAAAGTTCACCGGAGATGACTTTCCCAATACAAAAGTTCACCGGAGATGACTTTTCCCATACAAAAGTTCACCGGAGATGACTTTCCCAATACAAAAGTTCACCGGAGATGACTTTCCCAATACAAAAGTTCACCGGAGATGACTTTCCCAATACAAAAGTTCACCGGAGATGACTTTTCCCATACAAAAGTTCACCGGAGATGACTTTCCCAATACAAAAGTTCACCGGAGATGACTTTCCCAATACAAAAGTTCACCGGAGATGACTTTCCCATACAAAAGTTCACCGGAGATGACTTTTCCCATACAAAAGTTCACCGGAGATGACTTTCCCAATACAAAAGTTCACCGGAGATGACTTTCCCAATACAAAAGTTCACCGGAGATGACTTTCCCATACAAAGTTCACCGGAGTGACTTTTCCCAATACAAAAGTTCACCGGAGATGACTTTCCCAATACAAAAGTTCACCGGAGATGACTTTCCCAATACAAAAGTTCACCGGAG
>NW_027411842.1:0-123650 GCF_047663935.1 Musca autumnalis
AACGATACTGTTCATAAATCTCAGGTGGCAATAGCAATATTAAGCATCACAAGTAGTGCAATTGCAAAACGATTGAAGACCAGACTATAAACCGGATTATGTCGGTCTTAAACTCGAGTTGTTTCCGTGCTGTATGAAGTGTTTGATTTTTATTTGTTTTTCAAGATGACCCACGGTGATATATAAAGCTGGGGAAGTTGGTGTTTTAATAAAAAATGTGTTTTTTTCTTTTGTGCTGTGGTGAATCTATGTTAACGTTATGTTAAGGATGAAATTTCCAAAAATTTTGCACGTTTTTACGTTCATTAGTTGTATCGATAATTGTCGGTAAAATTAAAGTTAACGAAGAATAAAAAGTAGTCGCTAGCCTCTAGCGACACAAACAGTGATGTCAACTTTTCTTTATGTTTTTAGTCATAATTTTGCTATTTAATTTACCGATTTTTGCCGGTAACAGCAAAAATGAGTTGCAGAATCGGACAACAGGTTCGTGTACGCTCAAATTACTCGACTTCGAAAATAATTAATACAGTTTTCTAAAAAATTAATTTATATTTTGTATATGATTAAATTCTTAATAATACTACACAAATATAAACAAAAATACATCAAAAGACCTCTGCCCCCTATTAACTATTTGACAATATGTCTGTCCGTGTACTCGATAATTTTTAATAATTAGTACAAATGTTTCGAATTTTGATAGTTTCGAAACATTTGTAGTTTGATATGAAGGACATAGGTTACTAATTTTTACAGTAAAACTCAAAAATTCCACTTATATTAGTTGATAGTGCGAGGCTCAATATTTACCACATAGACACGCGGTTTCCTGTAGGGTTAATGTAGCGGTGGCGTCCATTTTTACGTTATAGACTCATTCAATCAATTTTGCTGCAAATTAAGTATAGTACACATTGACAAGCAAAACTGACAGTCATCGAGGTCTATTTCGTGAATATCAAATAATAAATAATACCGTATATACTGTATTTAAAAGGTTTTTCGCTAAATAAAAGTTGTTATTTGCAGGAAAAATTTCCTAAAAGTACGTTGGCTGTCATTTTTGATTGATAATGTGTACTTCCCTTTACTCGGGGTCCACACGATCAGTTTTGACTGTCAGTTTTGCTCAAGTAATCGGTTGCTTGCCAGTGTGGCCGTTCATTTTTGTCAGTCATCATAAAATATTTTGTGGTTGCTGGATAGTTTGACATTTATCGATATTTCCGAAAAATCGACAATCAAAACTGATCGTGTGTACACCGCTTTAGAATATAGGGTTTTCGGAATATGTACAAAATATTTTCAATACACGTTGGTATAGCCCTCATTTAACCATACCGGCCGTTAGGATACATTTTCCTACGTATTTTGTTGTAATTTGGCATTTGTTGTTCTTTGTAGATAGAAAACCTCTGTGCGAAATATTAGCAACATAGTTATAGGTTTTGAAGTATTTTAAAGTTTAAAGACAGAACTTTCAATCGACTTTGGACCATCATCATACCATCAATTTTATACAGAATGTTTTACATTAAGTTCAGGTTGTCACTGCATTTCTATTTTTACCGTTTCATTTGCGAGAGGATTCTTAGTATCACAGAAATCATCATTTGTAATGATTAAATTTCAACTTTAAATTTCCACTTTTTTACATTTCTGATTTTAAGAGTAAAATATAACTGTTTTGTAAAATATTAAGAATGATAGATTTGTGCATACCGTTTGTTCCTTACAAAAAATTATGAAACAAAAGTGCAACTTTTAAATGCGTTTTTAAGCCGTTGCGAGGGGTAAATTGCGTTGGGTACTTATCTAACGAATTCAATAAAAAACGGAAATGTAAAAAAGGTTTTAATTTGCGTACTATATTTGGTACCTTTGGTTTTGTGTGAACAGATAGATTTCTAAACTGATATTTAGTATTGGTTGAGATAAAGTGGTGATTTTAAAATATAGTTCTGTAAGTGTACAAATGGGGATCACTGGGGTTGTGTGAACAGACAGAACTAGAAGCAAGCTCAATTTTTACAAACGGGTAGAGTTTTTATAATTAGTGTTTTCGCGGTACGAATATTACTAAATGTTAATTAACATCAAAGTGCTGGTATTAACTAACAAAGAAATCATTTTTTTTTTGCCTTAAAAAAATACAATACCATAAGATGCGAAGGGAAGGAGGGAGGGAGAGACATATTTGCTTTACGATTGTAGACATTAATTTTTGGAGATAAGTCGATTTACGTCAAACAATATCGCGAACGATTCGATTTATGTAGTTCTTATTCAAAACTAAATACTTGATTTTAAGAAAAAGATAAATAGTAACACTCTTAACTGTCGTAAGTGGCATTACTGGCTTTTATTTTGATAAAAAAAAGTTGTAAATGGGAAATGGAGACATTATATTCTGAATTTTGGTCAATCTATTTATTATCCTGCTTTATACCATGGGGATTTTCCGCTAACGAAGTAGTGGGCATATGCTAGTATATATATATATATCCTTACGTTTTGACAGCCGACCCGGTCCGCGTTGCTGGCTCTTGAAGCAGTTTTATGTTACCTTAAGTCAGCGATTTTATTTTTAGTGCATCGCTTGCAAGTGATTATAAATAAAAATCTTCAGATTTGTTTGTGTCGATATGCAATTTTAACACACCGCCAAAAAGCTGATGACTTGAGGCATGCATTTATTTCATCTGCTGGAATAGTATTATTTGGAATTATGGTTACTGTTTAAGTGAAGGATTAAGGTTGTTTTGGAAAATCGAATTGTACAGAATTTGGTACAATTTGTTTTTGTGTAAAGGGGTTTTTGGAAATTCGTCGTAGAAAGGTACGAAAAGTGCTAAAGTGTACTAAATATGGAATCCATTGTATTAGGCAAACGCGAAGAGCTAGAATTCTGAAATTTTGAACGAGTGGTCATTGGTGGAGAGTTAGGAAGATGTACCAAAGGGTATTTAGAAACTCGACCTATAAGTGTACGAAAAGTACTAAAAGTTTCTAAATTTGGTACCAATTGCATATCTTTAATGGATAAAGCTAGAATCTTCAAATTTGGTATGGGAATCAAGGTTGGGAAATGGCGTTGAAATAAGGATATGGTTTTGGAAGTTCGTTTTTGTTACGAGCAGTAATAAATTTGGATTTGGGTGAACGGATAGAGATGGAATCCTAAAGTTTTGAATTAAGATTACTGTAGGGGTGTAGGATTGAGATAGTTTTGGAAATTCGTATCTTTGGGTACGAAAAGTACTAAATGGTACTAAATTTGGTACAATTTGGATTTGGATGAACGGAACTAAGATTACTGCCGGACAGTAGAATTGAGGTAGTTTGGAAATTCGTACTTATGGGTACGAAAACCACTAAATTTGGTACAATTTGAATTTTAGTAAACGGATAGTGTTGAAATTAAGATTACTGTAGGAGTGTAGTATTGAGGAAATTTTGAAAAGTCGTACGTACGGGTACGAGAAGTACTAAATATGGTACAATATAGATTTGGGTGAACGTGTAGACCTGGAATCCTAAAAATTTTGTTTGGGAATGACTAAATTTGATACAATTTGGATTCGGGTGAATTAATAGAGCTGGAATCCTGAAATTTGGAATTACGATTACAGTCGAAGAGTAGGATTCAGGTTGTTTTGAAAAGGCAAACTTATGGTACTAAATTTAATACAATTTGTATGTAGGTGAACGGATAGCGGTGGAAAGTGAAAGGTGAAAGTATGATTATTGTAGCCCTGTTGCGTTGAGGAAGTTTTGAAAATTGGTACGAATATTCTAAATTATTCTAAATTTTGTACAATTTTAATTTGGTTTAACGGATAGAGTTTGAATCCTGAAATTTGGAAGTAAGATTACTACTAAAGTGAAGGATTGAGGTAGTTTTGGAAAATCTTACTTATGGATACGAAGAGTTTGACTTGATACTAAGGTTGGTACAATTTGGAATTGGTCGAACGGATACAGCTGGAATCTTGAGATTTGGAAATACTGTAATTATTATGGAATTTACTGTAATTATTTTGCATTAATGTCTGTGTATGGATGAGATATATCGTCGAAATACGTACCATAAGTATACGAAAATTATTTAATGGTACTCAATTTGTTTTTGGGTGTAGGGACAGTGCTGGAATTTTTATTTTTTGGAGTTAGGGTGTGTATTGGTTTGCAACGTTGATCTCGCTGTTAATGTGTAAGGGTGAGATACGGCTGATCTTTTTGAAAATCGAACTTAAAGGGTACGTACAGTATTAAGATAAAAATAAATATTGATTAAAATTGGTATTAGTGCGACCAAATTTTCAGTGTTTGTCATTTCCATATTATATATTGTTTATTTGTTTTTATATGCTTTCCGCATACGAAGTAGCGGGCATTTTGCTAGTATATATATATAAATGAGCTTGGTGATAAGTGATTGACTGACTGACTGACTGACTCATCATCAACGCCCAGCCAAAACGGCTAAAGCTAGGAGCTTGAAATTTTACCAGTGGGTCACTGTTGATGCAAATGTGCGAGATAAGGCCGGGTTTTAGAAAATTCGTCCTGGAACCACAAACAATGACAACAACAAAAATCTTTATTTTTCATTACTATTACGTACTTATTCACTTAGTTGGCCCTCTGCAAGACATGTGTAAAATTAACAATGCCATAACTTCTTGATATCGTAAGAGATCACACATAATTTCAAATTTTGTAGTTTACTTCTAGGCGCACTTATTTTATCGTAAACCACTAAATAATAGAAAGACAAGACATTTGTTATCTTCCATTGCAACAGATGTCGCAGTTGGTGATAATGGTGTATAAACATCAATTACGCAAATGAACAAATGAGTTGCTGTTGAAGACAACATTAGGGGAATAAATTCAGAAATCGGCCAGAAATAACAACAACTAAAAACTGTATGGACCTGACTTTTTGGTAATAACTAAATGTTTGCAAATCAATGAAAGTGCAATAGAATTGTGCATATTACCACGATTTATTTGCAATTAAGAATTTTATCGTATATGGAGATGTACAGTCATAACTATTCAATTTTCAATTTCAAAATCTGTAATTTGAATGAAATCAATAATAGGCCCCAGGAATATAGGAATTTGGTATGGAAATCAAGGTTGGGAAGTGGTGCTTCTAAAAGGAAATCGTTTGGAAAATTACCAATCATGTGTACGAAAAGTACTAAATTTAGTACAATTTAGATTTGGGTGAACGTAAAGAGCTGGAAACCTGAAATTTGGAATTAAGGTTACTGGATTGAGATATGAGGGTAGTTTTGGAAATTCGTGCTTATGTGTACGAAAAGTACTAAATAGTACTAAATTTGGTACAATAGGGATTTGGGTGAACGGATAGAGCTGGAATCCTGATATTTGGAATTGAGATTACTGCTGGAGTGTATGATTGAAGAACTTTTGGAAATTCGTACTTATGTGTATGAAAAGTACTAAATGGTACTAAATTTGATACAATGGGGATTTGGGTGAACGGATAATAGCTGGAATCTCGAAATTTGGAATTGAGATTACTGGTGGGGTGTAGGATTGAGGTAGTTTTGAAAATTCGTACTTATGGGTACGAAAAGTACTAAATGGTGCTAAATTTAGTACAATTTGGATTTGAATGAACGGATAGAGCTGGAAACCTGAAAATTAAAATTAATATTACTGTAGTGTAGGATTGAGATATGAAGGTGGTTTTGGAAATTAGTACTTATGTGTACGGAAAGTACTAAATGGAACTAAATTTTGTATAATGGGGATTTGGGTGAACGGATAGCGCTGGAATCTCTAAATTTGGAACTGAGATTACTGGTGGAGTTTAATATTGTGGAAGTTTTGGAAATTCGTACATAGGGTACGAAAAATACTAAAAAGCACTAAATTTGGTACAGTTTCGATTTGGGTGAACGGATAGGGCTTGATTCCTCAAATTTGGACTGAGGATCACTGATGAAGAGTAAGAAAGATGCACCAAAGGGTTTTTGGAAACTTGAGTGTACTAAAAGTAATAATTGGTACTAAATTTAGTACAATTTGGATTTGAGTGAACGGATAGAGCTGGATTCCTGAAATTCGGAATTGATATTACTGTTGGAGTGTAGGACTGGGGAAGTTTTGGAAATTCTTACTTATGTGAATGAAAAGTACTAAATGGTACTAAATTTGGGACAATGGGGATTTGGGTGAACGGATATAGTTGGAATCTCGAAATTTGGAATGGAGATTACTGGTGGGGTGTAGAATTGAGGTAGTTTTGAAAATTCGTACTTATGGGTACGAAAAGTACTAAATGGTACTAAATTTAGTACAATTTGGATTTGGGTGAACGTATGTATGTAGCTGGAAACCTGAAATTTGGAATTAAGATTACTGTGAAGTGTAGGACTGAGATATGAGGGTGGTTTTGGAAATTCGTACTTATGTGTTCGAAAAGTACTAAATTTGGTACAATAGGGATTCGAGTGAACGGACAGAGCTGGAATCCTGAAATTTGAAATTGAGATTACTGTTGGATCATAGGATTAGGGAAATTTTGGAAATTCGTATTTATGTGTACGAAAAGTACTAAATGGTACTAAATTTATTACAATTTGGATTTGGGTGAACGGATAGAACTGGAATCCTGAATTTTAAGTATCAAGGTTGGGAAATGGCTTTGAAATAAGGAAATGGTTTTGGAAGTTCGTATTTATGATTACGAGCAGTACTAAATTTGGATTTGGGTGAACGGATAGAGCTGGAATCCTAAAGTTTTGAATTAAGATTACTGTAGGGGTGTAGGATTGAGATAGTTTTAGAAATTCGTACCTTTGAGTACGAAAAGTACTAAATGGTACTAAATTTGGTACAATTTGGATTTGGATGAACGGATAAAGCTGGAATTCTGAAATTTGGAACTAAGATTACTGTCGGACTGTAGAATTGAGGTAGTTTTGGAAATTCGTACTTATGGGTACAGAAAGCACTAAATTCGGTACAATTTGAATTTTAGTAAACGGATAATGTTGGAATTAGGAATTACGATTACTGTAGGAGTGTAGTATTGAGGAAATTTTGAAAAGTCGTACGTGTGCGTACGAGAAGTACTAAATGGTACTAAATATGGTACAATGTGGATTTGGGTGAACGGGTAGAGCTGGAATCCTGAAATTTTTGTTTGGGAAAGAAATGGTACTAAATTTGATACAATTTGGATTCGGGTGAATTAATAGAGCTGGAATCCTGAAATTTGGAATTACGATTACAGTCGAAGAGTAGGATTCAGGTTGTTTTGAAAAAGCAAACTTATGGTTACGAAAAGCACTAAATGGTACTAAATTTAGTACAATTTGTATGTAGGTGAACGGATAGCGGTGGAATCCTGCAATTTGAAAGTATGATTATTGTAGCCCTGTTGCGTTGAGGAAGTTTTGAAAATTGGTACGAAAATTCTAAATTGTTCTAAATTTAGTACAATTTTAATTTGGTTTAACGGATAGAGTTTGAATCCTGAAATTTGGAAGTAAGATTACTACTAAAGTGAAGGATTGAGGTAGTTTTGGAAAATCTTTCTTATGGGTACGAAGAGTTCGACTTGATACTAAGTTTGGTACAATTTGGAATTGGACGAACGGATACAGCTGGAATCTTGAGATTTGGAATTACTGTAATTATTATGGAATTTACTGTAATTATTTTGTATTAATGTCCGTGTATGGCTGAGATATGTCGTCGAAATACGTACCATAAGTATACGAAAATTACTTAATGGTACTCAATTTGTTTTTGGGTGTAGGGACAGTGCTGGAATTTTTATTTTTTGGAGTTAGGGTGTGTATTGGTGTGCAACGTTGATCTCGCTGTTAATGTGTAAGGGTGAGATACGGCTGATCTTTTTTAAAAACTAACTTAAGGGGTACGTACAGTACTAAGATAAAAATAAATATTGATTAAAATTGGTATTAGTGCGACCAAATTTTCAGTGTTTGTCATTTCCATATTATATATTGTTTATTTGTTTTTTTTATATCCTTTCCGCATACGAAGTAGCGGGCATTTTGCTAGTATTATATATTTGAGCTTGGTGATAAGTGACTGACTGACTGCCTGACTCATCATCAACGCCCAGCCAAAAAGGCTAAAGCTATGAGCTTGAAATATTACCAGTAGGTCACTGTTAATGCAAATGTGCGAGATAAGGCCGGGTTTTAGAAAATTCGTCCTGGAACCACAAAAAATATCAACAACAAAAACCCTTATATTTTGCTATTATATACCGTAAAATATTATATCCCGTAAATTAACACAAATAATTTCAAATTTTGTAGTTTACTTCTAGGCGCAGGTTTTATCGTATCATTTTATAGTAAAACACTAAATTATAAAACCACATTAGAAGTTTTTCTTCCGTTTCAACAGATGTCGCAAATGTATAGTATTAACGTAATGTGTCTGGAGTAATTTTGTTTTCACTTGACAAATGTCGCACAACAGATTTTCTTTTTTAAACAAAAAAATTATTACCAACGAATTTGGAAAATTTAATTTTTAATTTAAGATTAAAACAAAATTTTGTTCAATAATGTTAAGTTTTTTACTGTTTAAAATATCATTAAGGCAATAAAATCAGAAATCGGCCAGAAATTACAACAATAAAAACTGTATGTACTTGATTTCTTGGCCTTGGTCTAAATGTTTGCAAATCAGTTAAAGTGCAATAAAATTGTGAATATTCCCACGATTTGTTTGCAATTAAGAATTTTTATGGCGTTCGAAGGGATAGGAAAAACCACTGCTCTCCCCGTAAAATATAGGGAAACGAATTTTCTACAGAGAAGATTTCAAGCCCTTTAAAGTACTTTGATGACGTTATATTTTCTAATGAGACGAACATTATGTTGTATTATTACGAGGGGACCCAAAAAGTATGGCGCAACCATCTTACAACCCTGGAAAATAAAAATGTAATACATACTGACAACTTCGGAGAAATGTAAGTTATGGTATTGGCATAGACAAACGAATTGTATAGACAAAAGATTACTCATGCTGTGTGCTGTCAACAGACTCAAACCAAAATACTGAATATTTTTCGAAGGCGATTTTTGAGAAAAATGGCAGGATTTTCTTTTACATTTTTATCCGAGGATGTAGATTCCGTCAAAAAGTAACTTTATAGAATTGTATATATTGTAGTTTTAATTGAGTTGTTCTGTCAAAAAACTCGATGTTAAGAACTTTGTTTAGAGCATTCCTTTGTCTATATGTACATTTAATTTGTCTATGGCAAAGGGTTGTATATGAAGCAATGGCTTTAGGTAAAATAAGTTTTCTGAGGTTTATTTGAAGATCTTCTACAACTTATTTAACGACAACGTCAAAATAGTGGTTTTTGCAACCTGAAAATCAAACAAGTAAATTCAATATAAAATCTACCAAGACAAGACATTCTAGACGTAAATCTTATTTACAAAAACTTTATGGATTCACCTGAGGAAAAAGCTGGAAAAAGGCCCTCCACTAATATGCGAAACTTAATAAAGATCAATAGGAAAAATACCAATAAAATATGACATTTCGAAATGTATTTTTTCATATCGTGTAAAGTACCCTTACCTATGCATATAACTTACATTTAAAATTAGTGTTCAGTTAAAAACAAATTTGTGTTTTGAATGATGGTTAATGAATGACTATAATATATTTGATTTCTTCGACGATCCGTAATCAAATTACTACCAAACGCCTTTCGGTGTAGAAAATGGTTGTTCGACTGAAAACAAAAAACAAACAACAATAATTCGTATATAAACAAAACAGTTTGAACACATTTGTATTCGTATCGTCTTAACGAAACTGTTCATAAATCTCAGGTGGCAATAGCAATATTAAGCATCACAAGTAGTGCAATTGCAAAACGATTGAAGATCAGACTATAAACCGGATTATGTCGGTCTTAAACTCGAGTTGTTTCCGTGCTGTATGAAGTGTTTGATTTTTATTTGTTTTTCAAGATGACCCACGGTGATATATAAAGCTGGGGAAGTTGGTGTTTTAATAAAAAAATGTGCTTTTTTCTTTTGTGCTGTGGTGAATCTATGTTAACGTTATGTTAAGGATGAAATTTCCAAAAATTTTGCACGTTTTTACGTTCATTAGTTGTATCGATAATTGTCGGTAAAATTAAAGTTAACGAAGAATAAAAAGTAGTCGCTAGCCTCTAGCGACACAAACAGTGATGTCAACTTTTCTTTATGTTTTTAGTCATAATTTTGCTATTTAATTTACCGATTTTTGCCGGTAACAGCAAAAATGAGTTGCAGAATCGGACAACAGGTTCGTATACGCTCAAATTACTCGACTTCGAAAATAATTAATACAGTTTTCTAAAAAATTAATTTATATTTTGTATATGATTAAATTCTTAATAATACTACAAAAATATAAACAAAAATACATCAAAAGACCTCTGCCCCCTATTAACTATTTGACAATATGTCTGTCCGTGTACTCGATAATTTTTAATAATTAGTACAAATGTTTCGAATTTTGATAGTTTCGAAACATTTGTAGTTTGATATGAAGGACATAGGTTACTAATTTTTACAGTAAAACTCAAAAATTCCAAGCAAAACTGACAGTCATCGAGGTCTATTTCGTGAATATCAAATAATAAATAATATAATGTGTACTTCCCTTTACTCGGGGTCCACACGATCAGTTTTGACTGTCAGTTTTGCTCAAGTAATCGGTTGCTTGCCAGTGTGGCCGTTCATTTTTGTCAGTCATCATAAAATATTTTGTGGTTGCTGGATAGTTTGACATTTATCGATATTTCCGAAAAATCGACAGTCAAAACTGATCGTGTGTACACCGCTTTAGAATAGGGTTTTCGGAATATGTACAAAATATTTTCAATACACGTTGGTATAGCCCTCATTTAACCATACCGGCCGTTAGGATACATTTTCCTACGTATTTTGTTGTAATTTGGCATTTTTTGTTCTTTGTAGATAGAAAACCTCTGTGCGAAATATTAGCAACATAGTTATAGGTTTTGAAGTATTTTAAAGTTTAAAGACAAAACTTTCAATCGACTTTGGACCATCATCATACCATCAATTTTATACAGAATGTTTTAGATTAAGTTCAGGTTGTCACTGCATTTCTATTTTTACCGTTTCATTTGCGAGAGGATTCTTAGTATCACAGAAATCATCATTTGTAATGATTAAATTTCAACTTTAAATTTCCACTTTTTTACATTTCTGATTTTAAGAGTAAAATATAACTGTTTTGTAAAATATTAAGAATGATAGATTTGTGCATACCGTTTGTTCCTTACAAAAAATTATGAAACAAAAGTGCAACTTTTAAATGCGTTTTTTAAGCCGTTGCGAGGGGTAAATTGCGTTGGGTACTTATCTAACGAATTCAATAAAATTCAATAAAAAACGGAAATGTAAAAAAGGTTTTAATTTGCGTACTATATTTGGTACCTTTGGTTTTGTGTGAACAGATAGATTTCTAAACTGATATTTAGTATTGGTTGAGATAAAGTGGTGATTTTAAAATATAGTTCTGTAAGTGTACAAATGGGGATCACTGGGGTTGTGTGAACAGACAGAACTAGAAGCAAGCTCAATTTTTACAAACGGGTAGAGTTTTTATAATTAGTGTTTTCGCGGTACGAATATTACTAAATGTTAATTAACATCAAAGTGCTGGTATTAACTAACAAAGAAATCATTTTTTTTTTGCCTTAAAAAAATACAATACCATAAGATGCGAAGGGAAGGAGGGAGGGAGAGACATATTTGCTTTACGATTGTAGACATTAATTTTTGGAGATAAGTCGATTTACGTCAAACAATATCGCGAACGATTCGATTTATGTAGTTCTTATTCAAAACTAAATACTTGATTTTAAGAAAAAGATAAATAGTAACACTCTTAACTGTCGTAAGTGGCATTACAGGCTTTAGGTTAGGTTAGGTTAGGTTGAAAAGAGGGGCGAATATAAGAATCGCCACATGCCCGTATGGGGCATACACTTAAGCCAGTATAGGCCTGTTGTGCGCTCTAATTTCGGAAGCCTAAGGGGAATAAATTTTTTATTGCTTAATTTATTGAAAAGAAAATAAATTTATCAGTTAAGAAATTCTGTGCCATTGACATAATCTCTTAAGTTTTTGAACTCGCTTGCCCTAATTTGGTGGAGTTCTGGTATAGTGTTATTTCCTAGAAATTGGTTTCTTAGCGTCGCGAAGGCTGGGCAATGACAGAGATAGTGTTCCAACGTTTCGTCGTCCTCTCCGCATGCTCTGCATTCGCTGCTTTCTGCACAACCGATTTTGTACAGGCTTTTATTTTGATAAAAAAAGTTGTAAATGGGAAATGGAGACATTATATTCTGAATTTTGGTCAATCTATTTATTATCCTGCTTTATACCATGGGGATTTTCCGCTAACGAAGTAGTGGGCATATGCTAGTATATATATATATATATATATATATATCCTTACGTTTTGACAGCCGACCCGGTCCGCGTTGCTGGCTCTTGAAGCAGTTTTATGTTACCTTAAGTCAGCGATTTTATTTTTAGTGCATCGCTTGCAAGTGATTATAAATAAAAATCTTCAGATTTGTTTGTGTCGATATGCAATTTTAACACACCGCCAAAAAGCTGATGACTTGAGGCATGCATTTATTTCATCTGCTGGAATAGTATTATTTGGAATTATGGTTACTGTTTAAGTGAAGGATTAAGGTTGTTTTGGAAAATCGAATTGTACAGAATTTGGTACAATTTGTTTTTGTGTAAAGGGGTTTTTGGAAATTCGTCGTAGAAAGGTACGAAAAGTGCTAAAGTGTACTAAATATGGAATCCATTGTATTAGGCAAACGCGAAGAGCTAGAATTCTGAAATTTTGAACGAGTGGTCATTGGTGGAGAGTTAGGAAGATGTACCAAAGGGTATTTAGAAACTCGACCTATAAGTGTACGAAAAGTACTAAAAGTTTCTAAATTTGGTACCAATTGCATATCTTTAATGGATAAAGCTAGAATCTTCAAATTTGGTATGGGAATCAAGGTTGGGAAATGGCGTTGAAATAAGGATATGGTTTTGGAAGTTCGTTTTTGTTACGAGCAGTAATAAATTTGGATTTGGGTGAACGGATAGAGATGGAATCCTAAAGTTTTGAATTAAGATTACTGTAGGGGTGTAGGATTGAGATAGTTTTGGAAATTCGTATCTTTGGGTACGAAAAGTACTAAATGGTACTAAATTTGGTACAATTTGGATTTGGATGAACGGAACTAAGATTACTGCCGGACAGTAGAATTGAGGTAGTTTGGAAATTCGTACTTATGGGTACGAAAACCACTAAATTTGGTACAATTTGAATTTTAGTAAACGGATAGTGTTGAAATTAAGATTACTGTAGGAGTGTAGTATTGAGGAAATTTTGAAAAGTCGTACGTACGGGTACGAGAAGTACTAAATATGGTACAATATAGATTTGGGTGAACGTGTAGACCTGGAATCCTGAAAATTTTGTTTGGGAATGAAATGGTACTAAATTTGATACAATTTGGATTCGGGTGAATTAATAGAGCTGGAATCCTGAAATTTGGAATTACGATTACAGTCGAAGAGTAGGATTCAGGTTGTTTTGAAAAAGCAAACTTATGGTACTAAATTTAATACAATTTGTATGTAGGTGAACGGATAGCGGTGGAATCCTGCAATTTGAAAGTATGATTATTGTAGCCCTGTTGCGTTGAGGAAGTTTTGAAAATTGGTACGAATATTCTAAATTGTTCTAAATTTTGTACAATTTTAATTTGGTTTAACGGATAGAGTTTGAATCCTGAAATTTGGAAGTAAGATTACTACTAAAGTGAAGGATTGAGGTAGTTTTGGAAAATCTTACTTATGGATACGAAGAGTTTGACTTGATACTAAGTTTGGTACAATTTGGAATTGGACGAACGGATACAGCTGGAATCTTGAGATTTGGAAATACTGTAATTATTATGGAATTTACTGTAATTATTTTGCATTAATGTCTGTGTATGGATGAGATATATCGTCGAAATACGTACCATAAGTATACGAAAATTATTTAATGGTACTCAATTTGTTTTTGGGTGTAGGGACAGTGCTGGAATTTTTATTTTTTGGAGTTAGGGTGTGTAATGGTGTGCAACGTTGATCTCGCTGTTAATGTGTAAGGGTGAGATACGGCTGATCTTTTTGAAAATCGAACTTAAAGGGTACGTACAGTATTAAGATAAAAATAAATATTGATTAAAATTGGTATTAGTGCGACCAAATTTTCAGTGTTTGTCATTTCCATATTATATATTGTTTATTTGTTTTTATATGCTTTCCGCATACGAAGTAGCGGGCATTTTGCTAGTATATATATATAAATGAGCTTGGTGATAAGTGATTGACTGACTGACTGACTGACTCATCATCAACGCCCAGCCAAAACGGCTAAAGCTAGGAGCTTGAAATTTTACCAGTGGGTCACTGTTGATGCAAATGTGCGAGATAAGGCCGGGTTTTAGAAAATTCGTCCTGGAACCACAAACAATGACAACAACAAAAATCTTTATTTTTCATTACTATTACGTACTTATTCACTTAGTTGGCCCTCTGCAAGACATGTGTAAAATTAACAATGCCATAACTTCTTGATATCGTAAGAGATCACACATAATTTCAAATTTTGTAGTTTACTTCTAGGCGCACTTATTTTATCGTAAACCACTAAATAATAGAAAGACAAGACATTTGTTATCTTCCATTGCAACAGATGTCGCAGTTGGTGATAATGGTGTATAAACATCAATTACGCAAATGAACAAATGAGTTGCTGTTGAAGACAACATTAGGGGAATAAATTCAGAAATCGGCCAGAAATAACAACAACTAAAAACTGTATGGACCTGACTTTTTGGTAATAACTAAATGTTTGCAAATCAATGAAAGTGCAATAGAATTGTGCATATTACCACGATTTATTTGCAATTAAGAATTTTATCGTATATGGAGATGTACAGTCATAACTATTCAATTTTCAATTTCAAAATCTGTAATTTGAATGAAATCAATAATAGGCCCCAGGAATATAGGAATTTGGTATGGAAATCAAGGTTGGGAAGTGGTGCTTCTAAAAGGAAATGGTTTGGAAAATTACCAATCACGTGTACGAAAAGTACTAAATTTAGTACAATTTAGATTTGGGTGAACGTAAAGAGCTGGAAACCTGAAATTTGGAATTAAGGTTACTGGATTGAGATATGAGGGTAGTTTTGGAAATTCGTGCTTATGTGTACGAAAAGTACTAAATAGTACTAAATTTGGTACAATAGGGATTTAGGTGAACGGATAGAGCTGGAATCCTGATATTTGGAATTGAGATTACTGTTGGAGTGTATGATTGAAGAACTTTTGGAAATTCGTACTTATGTGTATGAAAAGTACTAAATGGTACTAAATTTGATACAATGGGGATTTGGGTGAACGGATAATAGCTGGAATATCGAAATTTGGAATTGAGATTACTGGTGGGGTGTAGGATTGAGGTAGTTTTGAAAATTCGTACTTATGGGTACGAAAAGTACTAAATGGTGCTAAATTTAGTACAATTTGGATTTGAATGAACGGATAGAGCTGGAAACCTGAAATTTGGAATTAATATTACTGTAGTGTAGGATTGAGATATGAAGGTGGTTTTGGAAATTAGTAGTTATGTGTACGGAAAGTACTAAATGGAACTAAATTTTGTATAATGGGGATTTGGGTGAACGGATAGCGCTGGAATCTCTAAATTTGGAACTGAGATTACTGGTGGAGTTTAATATTGTGGAAGTTTTGGAAATTCGTACATAGGGTACGAAAAATACTAAAAAGCACTAAATTTGGTACAGTTTCGATTTGGGTGAACGGATAGGGCTTGATTCCTCAAATTTGGACTGAGGATCACTGATGAAGAGTAAGAAAGATGCACCAAAGGGTTTTTGGAAACTTGAGTGTACGAAAAGTAATAATTGGTACTAAATTTAGTACAATTTGGATTTGAGTGAACGGATAGAGCTGGATTCCTGAAATTCGGAATTGATATTACTGTTGGAGTGTAGGACTGGGGAAGTTTTGGAAATTCTTACTTATGTGAATGAAAAGTACTAAATGGTACTAAATTTGGGACAATGGGGATTTGGGTGAACGGATATAGTTGGAATCTCGAAATTTGGAATGGAGATTACTGGTGGGGTGTAGAATTGAGGTAGTTTTGAAAATTCGTACTTATGGGTACGAAAAGTACTAAATGGTACTAAATTTAGTACAATTTGGATTTGGGTGAACGTATGTATGTAGCTGGAAACCTGAAATTTGGAATTAAGATTACTGTGAAGTGTAGGACTGAGATATGAGGGTGGTTTTGGAAATTCGTACTTATGTGTTCGAAAAGTACTAAATTTGGTACAATAGGGATTCGAGTGAACGGACAGAGCTGGAATCCTGAAATTTGAAATTGAGATTACTGTTGGATCATAGGATTAGGGAAATTTTGGAAATTCGTATTTATGTGTACGAAAAGTACTAAATGGTACTAAATTTATTACAATTTGGATTTGGGTGAACGGATAGAACTGGAATCCTGAATTTTAAGTATCAAGGTTGGGAAATAGCTTTGAAATAAGGAAATGGTTTTGGAAGTTCGTATTTATGATTACGAGCAGTACTAAATTTGGATTTGGGTGAACGGATAGAGCTGGAATCCTAAAGTTTTGAATTAAGATTACTGTAGGGGTGTAGGATTGAGATAGTTTTAGAAATTCGTACCTTTGAGTACGAAAAGTACTAAATGGTACTAAATTTGGTACAATTTGGATTTGGATGAACGGATAAAGCTGGAATTCTGAAATTTGGAACTAAGATTACTGTCGGACTGTAGAATTGAGGTAGTTTTGGAAATTCGTACTTATGGGTACAGAAAGCACTAAATTCGGTACAATTTGAATTTTAGTAAACGGATAGTGTTGGAATTAGGAATTACGATTACTGTAGGAGTGTAGTATTGAGGAAATTTTGAAAAGTCGTACGTGTGCGTACGAGAAGTACTAAATGGTACTAAATATGGTACAATGTGGATTTGGGTGAACGGGTAGAGCTGGAATCCTGAAATTTTTGTTTGGGAAAGAAATGGTACTAAATTTGATACAATTTGGATTCGGGTGAATTAATAGAGCTGGAATCCTGAAATTTGGAATTACGATTACAGTCGAAGAGTAGGATTCAGGTTGTTTTGAAAAAGCAAACTTATGGTTACGAAAAGCACTAAATGGTACTAAATTTAGTACAATTTGTATGTAGGTGAACGGATAGCGGTGGAATCCTGCAATTTGAAAGTATGATTATTGTAGCCCTGTTGCGTTGAGGAAGTTTTGAAAATTGGTACGAAAATTCTAAATTGTTCTAAATTTAGTACAATTTTAATTTGGTTTAACGGATAGAGTTTGAATCCTGAAATTTGGAAGTAAGATTACTACTAAAGTGAAGGATTGAGGTAGTTTTGGAAAATCTTTCTTATGGGTACGAAGAGTTCGACTTGATACTAAGTTTGGTACAATTTGGAATTGGACGAACGGATACAGCTGGAACCTTGAGATTTGGAATTACTGTATTTATTGTGGAATTTACTGTAATTATTTTGTATTAATGTCCGTGTATGGCTGAGATATGTCGTCGAAATACGTACCATAAGTATACGAAAATTACTTAATGGTACTCAATTTGTTTTTGGGTGTAGGGACAGTGCTGGAATTTTTATTTTTTGGAGTTAGGGTGTGTATTGGTGTGCAACGTTGATCTCGCTGTTAATGTGTAAGGGTGAGATACGGCTGATCTTTTTTAAAAACTAACTTAAGGGGTACGTACAGTACTAAGATAAAAATAAATATTGATTAAAATTGGTATTAGTGCGACCAAATTTTCAGTGTTTGTCATTTCCATATTATATATTGTTTATTTGTTTTTTTTTTTATATCCTTTCCGCATACGAAGTAGCGGGCATTTTGCTAGTATTATATATTTGAGCTTGGTGATAAGTGACTGACTGACTGCCTGACTCATCATCAACGCCCAGCCAAAAAGGCTAAAGCTATGAGCTTGAAATATTACCAGTAGGTCACTGTTAATGCAAATGTGCGAGATAAGGCCGGGTTTTAGAAAATTCGTCCTGGAACCACAAAAAATATCAACAACAAAAACCCTTATATTTTGCTATTATATACCGTAAAATATTATATCCCGTAAATTAACACAAATAATTTCAAATTTTGTAGTTTACTTCTAGGCGCAGGTTTTATCGTATCATTTTATAGTAAAACACTAAATTATAAAACCACATTAGAAGTTTTTCTTCCGTTTCAACAGATGTCGCAAATGTATAGTATTAAAGTAATGTGAGCAGTAAAAACCAACCGATCCAGATTTATGTGTCTGGAGTAATTTTGTTTTCACTTGACAAATGTCGCACAACAGATTTTCTTTTTTAAACAAAAAAATTATTACCAACGAATTTGGAAAATTTAATTTTTAATTTAAGATTAAAACAAAATTTTGTTCAATAATGTTAAGTTTTTTACTGTTTAAAATATCATTAAGGCAATAAAATCAGAAATCGGCCAGAAATTACAACAATAAAAACTGTATGTACTTGATTTCTTGGCCTTGGTCTAAATGTTTGCAAATCAGTTAAAGTGCAGTAAAATTGTGAATATTCCCACGATTTGTTTGCAATTAAGAATTTTTATGGCGTTCGAAGGGATAGGAAAAACCACTGCTCTCCCCGTAAAATATAGGGAAACGAATTTTCTACAGAGAAGATTTCAAGCCCTTTAAAGTACTTTGATGACGTTATATTTTCTAATGAGACGAACATTATGTTGTATTATTACGAGGGGACCCAAAAAGTATGGCGCAACCATCTTACAACCCTGGAAAATAAAAATGTAATACATACTGACAACTTCGGAGAAATGTAAGTTATGGTATTGGCATAGACAAACGAATTGTATAGACAAAAGATTACTCATGCTGTGTGCTGTCAACAGACTCAAACCAAAATACTGAATATTTTTCGAAGGCGATTTTTGAGAAAAATGGCAGGATTTTCTTTTACATTTTTATCCGAGGATGTAGATTCCGTCAAAAAGTAACTTTATAGAATTGTATATATTGTAGTTTTAATTGAGTTGTTCTGTCAAAAAACTCGATGTTAAGAACTTTGTTTAGAGCATTCCTTTGTCTATATGTACATTTAATTTGTCTATGGCAAAGGGTTGTATATGAAGCAATGGCTTTAGGTAAAATAAGTTTTCTGAGGTTTATTTGAAGATCTTCTACAACTTATTTAACGACAACGTCAAAATAGTGGTTTTTGCAACCTGAAAATCAAACAAGTAAATACAATATAAAATCTACCAAGACAAGACATTCTAGACGTAAATCTTATTTACAAAAACTTTATGGATTCACCTGAGGAAAAAGCTGGAAAAAGGCCCTCCACTAATATGCGAAACTTAATAAAGATCAATGGGAAAAATACCAATAAAATATGACATTTCGAAATGTATTTTTTCATATCGTGTAAAGTACCCTTACCTATGCATATAACTTACATTTAAAATTAGTGTTCAGTTAAAAACAAATTTGTGTTTTGAATGATGGTTAATGAATGACTATAATATATTTGATTTCTTCGACGATCCGTAATCAAATTACTACCAAACGCCTTTCGGTGTAGAAAATGGTTGTTCGACTGAAAACAAAAAACAAACAACAATAACTCGTATATAAACAAAACAGTTTGAACACATTTGTATTCGTATCGTCTTAACGAAACTGTTCATAAATCTCAGGTGGCAATAGCAATATTAAGCATCACAAGTAGTGCAATTGCAAAACGATTGAAGACCAGACTATAAACCGGATTATGTCGGTCTTAAACTCGAGTTGTTTCCGTGCTGTATGAAGTGTTTGATTTTTATTTGTTTTTCAAGATGACCCACGGTGATATATAAAGCTGGGGAAGTTGGTGTTTTAATAAAAAAATGTGCTTTTTTCTTTTGTGCTGTGGTTAATCTATGTTAACGTTATGTTAAGGATGAAATTTCCAAAAATTTTGCACGTTTTTACGTTCATTAGTTGTATCGATAATTGTCGGTAAAATTAAAGTTAACGAAGAATAAAAAGTAGTCGCTAGCCTCTAGCGACACAAACAGTGATGCCAACTTTTCTTTATGTTTTTAGTCATAATTTTGCTATTTAATTTACCGATTTTTGCCGGTAACAGCAAAAATGAGTTGCAGAATCGGACAACAGGTTCGTGTACGCTCAAATTACTCGACTTCGAAAATAATTAATACAGTTTTCTAAAAAATTAATTTATATTTTGTATATGATTAAATTCTTAATAATACTACACAAATATAAACAAAAATACATCAAAAGACCTCTGCCCCCTATTAACTATTTGACAATATGTCTGTCCGTGTACTCGATAATTTTTAATAATTAGTACAAATGTTTCGAATTTTGATAGTTTCGAAACATTTGTAGTTTGATATGAAGGACATAGGTTACTAATTTTTACAGTAAAACTCAAAAATTCCACTTATATTAGTTGATAGTGCGAGGCTCAATATTTACCACATAGACACGCGGTTTCCTGTAGGGTTAATGTAGCGGTGGCGTCCATTTTTACGTTATAGACTCATTCAATCAATTTTGCTGCAAATTAAGTATAGTACACATTGACAAGCAAAACTGACAGTCATCGAGGTCTATTTCGTGAATATCAAATAATAAATAATACCGTATATACTGTATTTAAAAGGTTTTTCGCTAAATAAAAGTTGTTATTTGCAGGAAAAATTTCCTAAAAGTACGTTGGCTGTCATTTTTGATTGATAATGTGTACTTCCCTTTACTCGGGGTCCACACGATCAGTTTTGACTGTCAGTTTTGCTCAAGTAATCGGTTGCTTGCCAGTGTGGCCGTTCATTTTTGTCAGTCATCATAAAATATTTTGTGGTTGCTGGATAGTTTGACATTTATCGATATTTCCGAAAAATCGACAGTCAAAACTGATCGTGTGTACACCGCTTTAGAATATAGGGTTTTCGGAATATGTACAAAATATTTTCAATACACGTTGGTATAGCCCTCATTTAACCATACCGGCCGTTAGGATACATTTTCCTACGTATTTTGTTGTAATTTGGCATTTGTTGTTCTTTGTAGATAGAAAACCTCTGTGCGAAATATTAGCAACATAGTTATAGGTTTTGAAGTATTTTAAAGTTTAAAGACAAAACTTTCAATCGACTTTGGACCATCATCATACCATCAATTTTATACAGAATGTTTTACATTAAGTTCAGGTTGTCACTGCATTTCTATTTTTACCGTTTCATTTGCGAGAGGATTCTTAGTATCACAGAAATCATCATTTGTAATGATTAAATTTCAACTTTAAATTTCCACTTTTTTACATTTCTGATTTTAAGAGTAAAATATTACTGTTTTGTAAAATATTAAGAATGATAGATTTGTGCATACCGTTTGTACCTTACAAAAAATTATGAAACAAAAGTGCAACATTTAAATGCGTTTTTTAAGCCGTTGCGAGGGGTAAATTGCGTTGGGTACTTATCTAACGAATTCAATAAAATTCAATAAAAAACGGAAATGTAAAAAAGGTTTTAATTTGCGTACTATATTTGGTACCTTTGGTTTTGTGTGAACAGATAGATTTCTAAACTGATATTTAGTATTGGTTGAGATAAAGTGGTGATTTTAAAATATAGTTCTGTAAGTGTACAAATGGGGATCACTGGGGTTGTGTGAACAGACAGAACTAGAAGCAAGCTCAATTTTTACAAACGGGTAGAGTTTTTATAATTAGTGTTTTCGCGGTACGAATATTACTAAATGTTAATTAACATCAAAGTGCTGGTATTAACTAACAAAGAAATAATTTTTTTTTTTTTGCCTTAAAAAAATACAATACCATAAGATGCGAAGGGAAGGAGGGAGGGAGAGACATATTTGCTTTACGATTGTAGACATTAATTTTTGGAGATAAGTCGATTTACGTCAAACAATATCGCGAACGATTCGATTTATGTAGTTCTTATTCAAAACTAAATACTTGATTTTAAGAAAAAGATAAATAGTAACACTCTTAACTGTCGTAAGTGGCATTACTGGCTTTTATTTTGATAAAAAAAAGTTGTAAATGGGAAATGGAGACATTATATTCTGAATTTTGGTCAATCTATTTATTATCCTGCTTTATACCATGGGGATTTTCCGCTAACGAAGTAGTGGGCATATGCTAGTATATATATATATCCTTACGTTTTGACAGCCGACCCGGTCCGCGCTGCTGGCTCTTGAAGCAGTTTTATGTTACCTTAAGTCAGCGATTTTATTTTTAGTGCATCGCTTGCAAGTGATTATAAATAAAAATCTTCAGATTTGTTTGTGTCGATATGCAATTTTAACACACCGCCAAAAAGCTGATGACTTGAGGCATGCATTTATTTCATTTCATCATGGAATAATATAACTGGAAGTGTTTGTCTGAAATGTAAAGGTGAATTGCTTCTTAAATTAGTATGTGCCATTGTAAATTCGCTCCAGGTCATAACTTATATTTAATATTGCACATGCGTCCATTATTCACATGAATGTTCAGTGGCAACTTAAGGCCCAACTGTGTCGTCCTTCCACCTTCTTATAATGTACATCTTATATACCTGATGAAGCTATAGCTATCGATATGTTGCCATCTAATTTAAATACTTGCTTTCCAATAAGACCAAAGCTTCGCTATGCATAACATCTGGTATTTCCATTGATTTGTAAGATATTTATGGTTTGTACATTTCACATATATAGCGCATTTAAAAAATAGGACGCAGGGTTTAACCCGCACTTCCGAAATTTAACAAAATTTATAGCATTTCTCCACCAAGGACCATCCCTGTACATTATCTGAAAATTACATGGAAATCGGCTTAGAAGTTTTGAAGATATAACACGTTAAAAAAGTGGGTGTGGTGCAAATAAGTCCCTTGGGTCGGAGACGCAAACACCATTGTCTATCGAATTAATTTCAAACCACGCTGCGCCGGAATTCCACAAAATATATATTTTATTTTCACCAAGCACCAGGGGACATATATGCAGCCTATTTTCACCAGGATTATCCCGGTACATTCCCTGAAATTTGTAGGAAAATCGGCTCAGACGTTTCAAAGATAGAAATCGGGGCGGGGTGGTTCGGAGTGTGGAAGTTCGGAGCAGGGTGGAAGGTCGAAGTAGGGTGGATCGGAAGGTGGAAGTTCGGGGCGGGGTGGTTCGGAGGGTGGAAATTCGAAACGGGGTGGTTCGGAGAGTGCAAGTCCGCAGCAGGTTAGTTCGGAACGGGGTGGTTCAGAGGGTGGTTGTTCGGAAGAATTCATTCAATTACTCGTTTCATTTTTGCTAAAATAGCGGTTTTATTAAATCAGACATAGTGGAGGTACCAAACCTCTCCGAAATTAGACACAATGTATAGCCTATTTTAACCACCGGTCTACGAACTTCGGAAGTTGGAAGTAGAAATAAGAAAAAATGAAAATTTTACAAAATGGGCATAAAAGTGGGCATGGCCAAATTTTCTTTGCATAAAACCCCAAGTCGGGTTATGGCGCACATTTTACAGGAAGACTTGTCGAAATCGATCCAGCCGTTCTCAACTGATGTCATTACCAACGAACGACATTTGATTTTTATTTATATAGATATAGCATTTTAAAGAAATAGGGTATAGGGGAAGTACCCCGCCCCTTCCGAAATTCAACAAAATTTGTAGCCTATTTCAACCGGGGGCTATCCTGTACATTCCCTGGCAATTTCAAAAATCGGTTCAGTAGTTTTTGTAGAAATGACAAAAATTTAAAATTGAAAAAGTGGTCGTGGTCAAAGTCGGGTTATGGCGCACATTTTACAGAAAGAATTATCGAAATCGGTTCAGCCGTTCTCAACAGATGCCATTACCAACGAACGACATTTGATTTTTATTTAAATAGATATAGCATTTTTAAAGAAATATAAGGGGAAGTACTATTCAGAAATTCAACAAAATTGTTAGCCTATTTTAACCGGAGGCCATCCCTCAACATTCAACGTGTAAGAATCTTCAAGTTTTACCACTTTTTACTCGGAGAGCGATCCTTTACTTCAGACACCATACAATTCATATGGGAGCAGTTTACAATTTTTACTACTTTTACCGGTTTTACTATTTTCAAAAGTAAACGAACAGACCATATATATACAAGTCTAAAATGTAAATAGACTTAAATAATGTCGATATTCTTGTTAAACACCAAACCATCTTTGGTATATTTTATGTCATAAAAGTTTGCACGAAACAAATAAAATTTCGAAGACTGAAAAAAGGAAATTGTTTTCAAAACCAGGGGCTCAATTCTTGTTCCATGAAAATGTGAAATGAAAAATTGTATAAAGGAAAAAACTGTCAAATGAAAAATATTGTAAAGAAAATATTTTCCATTTCAAATTTTCATAGAATAAGAATCCATGCTCTGCTCTACAACGAAAACATGTCCCTAATATTAACATGCGATATATATAAATATATATACTCTCCGGTTCATCTGAATACAACCAACCAATATTTGCCTACAATTACCGTTATATCTGACGATAGAAGAGGAGTTGTAAATTATATTTTTGTGGATATGTAGAGTATATAGTAGCCGATATTTTTAATACCTAACATGTTTCACATATGCGTTTTAACGGTACTTTTTACTCGCTTTATGAAAAAAATTCCAAAATATTAGCATGTTTTAATGGTTCACCAGGATAGAACCGCCCTAAGAATTTACACAAGTCCTTTGTCAAATGTGTTAAACTTTTACAAAAAACTATTTATAATTATAAGTAAAGGCCGTGAGTACTGATTGCCAGAAAAATATTGTATTAGGGTCTTGGAATTTGAAGAAAATCGATGCTTAGACCTCAAAAAAATATTCTTATGTAGAAATCGGTAGAAACAATTTATAAAGACAAAATGGTATACTGAATTATGTTCAAAATTTTCTAGATTACAATAAAATTACACAAAAGTCACATTTGATAGGTTTATGAGTCCGAAACAGAGGAAATATGTTAAAGATAACTCAAATTTCTACCATTCCAATCCAAAAATTGATATTTTATCTCAGTAAAGTGAATGCAAGTCAATGGGTTCCATCCAGCTTCGTTGGCTGTGGACATCTATAGGTCCAAAAACTAAAGAAAATACCACCGCTGAACGCGTCATGTCACCATAAAGTCCTTGCAATTTCAAAAGGTTCTAAGACATTTGATGTGAAGAACAACTTAGCGATAGGGGAGGGCAGACATTTTACAGAAAGAATTATCGAAATCGGTCAAGCCATTCTCAACGGATGCCATTACCAACGAACAACATTTGATTTTTATTTATATAGATATAGCATTTTTAAAGAAATAGGGTATAGGGGAAGTACCCCGCCCATTCCGAAAATCAACAAAATGTTTAGCTCATTTTAACCGGGGGCCATCCCTCAATATTCCCTGGCAATTTCAGAAAAATCGGTTCAGTAGTTTTTATGGAAAACTATATATATTATAGCCAATTTTTTGTGGTTGTGGGCGCCAAATTAAGAAAATCTACTTTTCCTTCCGAAATGATAATTTCTTAATTATTTTTTTAAAACGTTACAAAAGTGCTCTTTATTTAGAATTGCTTGTTGGTAACTAGGAATGTAACTGTCAACCAAGATTTACTGCAAACCAAGAATGTAATTATACAAACAAAATAGATTAATTCTTCATTATTCTTCACAAGCAATGATAAGGTGTGTGACTGCAGCCATCGCCGCCATGTATACACATCCATCGTTGTTTGTAATTTTACAAAAACAATAAAAATACTTTTTTTATCTTTGTTGTTTTTACATATATGGAAATCTTACAATAATTCTATATCAAGCCTCAGCGCCCATATGGCATTATTGAGGCAGTTGGCAACTGTTTAATACAATTCAAATGTAATTTACAATTAAGAATGTTTAGTTAAATAAAAACTAAAAAAGATATCTTTATCTATATATATAAATGAGCTTGGTGATAAGTGATTGACTGACTGACTGACTCATCATCAACGCCCAGCCAAAACGGCTAAAGCTAGGAACTTGAAATTTTACCAGTGGGTCACTGTTGATGCAAATGTGCGAGATAAGGCCGGGTTTTAGAAAATTCGTCCTGGAACAACAAAAAATAACAACAACAAAAATCCTTATTTTTCTTTACTATTACGTACTTATTCACTTAGTTGGCCCTCTGCAAGACATGTGTAAAATTAACAATGCCATAACTTCTTGATATCGTAAGAGATCACACATAATTTCAAATTTTGTAGTTTACTTCTAGGCGCACTTATTTTATCGTAAACCACTTAATAATAGAAAGACAAGGCATTTGTTATCTTCCATTGCAACAGATGTCGCAGTTGGTGATAATGGTGTTAAACATCAATTACGCAAATGAACAAATGAGTTGCTGTTGAAGACAACATTAGGGGAATAAATTCAGAAATAGCCCAGAAATAACAACAACTAAAAACTGTATGGACCTGACTTTTTGGTAATAACTAAATGTTTGCAAATCAATGAAAGTGCAATAGAATTGTGCATATTACCACGATTTATTCGCAATTAAGAATTTTATCGTATATGGAGATGTACAGTCATAACTATTCAATTTTCAATTTCAAAATCTGTAATTTGATGAAATCGCTAAATAATTAATGAAATCAATAATAGGCCCCAGGAATATAGGAATATAGGAATTTGGTATGGAAATCAAGGTTGGGAAGTGGTGCTTCTAAAAGGAAATGGTTTGGAAAATTACCAATCATGTGTACGAAAAGTACTAAATTTTGTACAATTTAGATTTGGGTGAACGTAAAGAGCTGGAAACCTGAAATTTGGAATTAAGGTTACTGTTGTAGTGTAGGATTGAGATATGAGGAAATTCGTGCTTATGTGTACGAAAAGTACTAAATAGTACTAAATTTGGTACAATAGGGATTTGGGTGAACGGATAGAGCTGGAATCCTGATATTTGGAATTGAGATTACTGTTGGAGTGTAGGATTGAAGAACTTTTGGAAATTCGTACTTATGTGTATGAAAAGTACTAAATGGTACTAAATTTGATACAATGGGGATTTGGGTGAACGGATAATAGCTGGAATCTCGAAATTTGGAATTGAGATTACTGGGGGGGTGTAGGATTGAGGTAGTTTTGAAAATTCGTACTTATGGGTACGAAAAGTACTAAATGGTGCTAAATTTAGTACAATTTGGATTTGAATGAACGGATAGAGCTGGAAACCTGAAATTTGGAATTAATATTACTGTTGAAGTGTAGGATTGAGATATGAAGGTGGTTTTGGAAATTAGTACTTATGTGTACGGAAAGTACTAAATGGAACTAAATTTTGTATAATGGGGATTTGGGTGAACGGATAGCGCTGGAATCTCCAAATTTGGAAGTGAGATTACTGGTGGAGTTTAATATTGTGGAAGTTTTGGAAATTCGTACATAGCGTACGAAAAATACTAAATAGCACTAAATTTGGTACAGTTTCGATTTTGGTGAACGGATAGGGCTTGATTCCTCAAATTTGGACTGAGGATCACTGATGAAGAGTAAGAAAGATGCACCAAAGGGTTTTTGGAAACTTGAGTGTACGAAAAGTAATAATTGGTACTAAATTTAGTACAATTTGTATTTGAGTGAACGGATAGAGCTGGATTCCTGAAATTTGGAATTGATATTACTGTTGGAGTGTAGGACTGGGGAAGTTTTGGAAATTCTTACTTATGTGAATGAAAAGTACTAAATGGTACTAAATTTGGGACAATGGGGATTTGGGTGAACGGATATAGTTGGAATCTCGAAATTTGGAATTGAGATTACTGGTGGGGTGTAGATTTGAGGTAGTTTTGAAAATTCGTACTTATGGGTACGAAAAGTACTAAATGGTACTAAATTTAGTACAATTTGGATTTGGGTGAACGTATGTATGTAGCTGGAAACCTGAAATTTGGAATTAAGATTACTGTGAAGTGTAGGACTGAGATATGAGGGTGGTTTTGGAAATTCGTACTTATGTGTTCGAAAAGTACTAAATTTGGTACAATAGGGATTCGAGTGAACGGACAGAGCTGGAATCCTGACATTTGAAATTGAGATTACTGTTGGATCATAGGATTGGGGAAATTTTGGAAATTCGTATTTATGTGTACGAAAAGTACTAAATGGTACTAAATTTATTACAATTTGGATTTGGGTGAACGGATAGAACTGGAATCCTGAGTTTTAAGTATCAAGGTTGGGAAATGGCGTTGAAATAAGGAAATGGTTTTGGAAGTTCGTATTTATGATTACGAGCAGTACTAAATTTGGATTTGGGTGAACGGATAGAGCTGGAATCCTAAAGTTTTGTATTAAGATTACTGTAGGGGTGTAGGATTGAGATAGTTTTAGAAATTCGTACCTTTGAGTACGAAAAGTACTAAATGGTACTAAATTTGGTACAATTTGGATTTGGATGAACGGATAAAGCTGGAATTCTGAAATTTGGAACTAAGATTACTGTCGGACAGTAGAATTGAGGTAGTTTTGGGAAATTCGAACTTATGGGTACAGAAAGCACCAAATTCGGTACAATTTGAATTTTAGTAAACGGATAGTGTTGGAATTATGAATTAAGATTACTGTAGGAGTGTAGTATTGAGGAAATTTTGAAAAGTCGTACGTGTGCATACGAGAAGTACTAAATGGTACTAAATATGGCACAATGTGGATTTGGGTGAACGGGTAGAGCTGGAATCCTGAAATTTTTGTTTGGGAAAGAAATGGTACTAAATTTGATACAATTTGGATTCGGGTGAATTAATAGAGCTGGAATCCTGAAATTTGGAATTACGATTACAGTCGAAGAGTAGGATTCAGGTTGTTTTGAAAAAGCAAACTTATGGTTACGAAAAGCACTAAATGGTACTAAATTTAGTACAATTTGTATGTAGGTGAACGGATAGCGGTGGAATCCTGCAATTTGAAAGTATGATTATTGTAGCCCTGTTGCGTTGAGGAAGTTTTGAAAATTGGTACGAAAATTTTAATTGTTCTAAATTTAGTACAATTTTAATTTGGTTTAACGGATAGAGTTTGAATACTGAAATTTGGAAGTAAGATTACTACTAAAGTGAAGGATTGAGGTAGTTTTGGAAAATCTTTCTTATGGGTACGAAGAGTTCGACTTGATACTAAGTTTGGTACAATTTGGAATTGGACGAACGGATACAGCTGGAATCTTGAGATTTGGAATTACTGTAATTATTATGGAATTTACTGTAATTATTTTGTATTAATGTCCGTGTATGGCTGAGATATGTCGTCGAAATACGTACCATAAGTATACGAAAATTACTTAATGGTACTCAATTTGTTTTTGGGTGTAGGGACAGTGCTGGAATTTTTATTTTTTGGAGTTAGGGTGTGTATTGGTGTGCAACGTTGATCTCGCTGTTAATGTGTAAGGGTGAGATACGGCTGATCTTTTTTAAAAACGAACTTAAGGGTTACGTACAGTACTAAGATAAAAAAAAAATATTGATTCAAATTGGTATTAGTGCGACCAAATTTTCAGTGTTTGTCATTTCCATATTATATATTGTTAATTTGTTTTTGTATATCCTTTCCGCATACGAAGTAGCGGGCATTTTGCTAGTAAATATATACATATCTACATAAAATATATACTTCATTTAAACTTACATCAAAAATGTTTCTTTCATATTGCATAAGTATTTTTTACATGCAGCTTTAAAACTTGAAACTGTGGAAAGGGATTTTATATTGGTAGGCAACTCATTAAATTTCTTAGGACCAATATAATCAATTCTCTGTTTGGTTTTTTCTAATCTGCATCGTGCTACTCTCAAGTTGCTGCGATTTCGAGTATGAAAACTATTTTGATTCTGTGACATTGCAATCGTTTGGTAACCAATTTTATTTACATTTTTGAAAACGTATATCAACGATTGAAAAATGTTCAATCCGTGAATCGGTAATACTGATGGGGCGATATCATTATACAACGAAATCGTTGAATATGTCAGTGGTAATTTATAAATTGTCTTTAAAGCTTTATTTTGCATACATTGTAAAGATTTCAAAGAAGAATTGTTTTTATTGTAGGCATAGGCTATTGCAATGTAATTCAAATGTGTCTGAATAAGTGACTCAAAAATCATAAGTTTTGCTTTTATATTTAGTTTATTTTGCATTTTATAAAGAATACCAATAGCAGGAGCTATTTTTGTTTTTACATTATTGATATGTGTATCCCAAGACAGATTATTTTGAAGTGTTATTCCCAAATATTTGACAGTAGAGACCTCGTTTACAATGCTACCATCTACGTACTTGCTATAATTATTAGCATTAGCTGTCGCTATTTGAGGTCTAAATCTTACTATCTGAGTTTTACTGGGATTAAGTATTAAACGTTTTAGCCGTGTAAACTCGATTACTAAGGCAGCATCACGTTCCATTCTGATTTTTAGTTCAGCATCACATTTATACGGATAAAGTATACATATGTCGTCTGCGAACATGATTAACTTCCCAAATAGACAAAGGTTGTGTAAATCATTGACGTAGATTGAAAATAGTAATGAGCCTGGCCCACTTCCTTGCGGAACTCCGAAATTGACCGAACCCATGTAACTTCTTATATTTTTGATTTGAACATATTGCATTCTGTTTGATAAATAACTTTTAAAGAGCAACAATTCCTTCCCATTGATTCCATAGTATCCCATTTTCTCAAGCAATATATCGTGGTCTACAAGATCAAAAGCTTTTGTGAGGTCAAAGAATATACCAGCTACACCACTGAAACCAGCATCAAGTCCACTGCAGATTGCTTGTGTAACGTTTAAAACTGCATCTGCTGTGTCACAGTTTTTCCTAAAGCCAAACTGTAAACTGTATATTAAGTTGTTACTTTCTAAATAAGTTTGGAGTTTATCAAGTATAATTTTTTCAATGACTTTGTCAATTGCAGATAGAACTGCAACTGGCTATATTTGTCTAATGACGCAACACTTCTTTCCTTTGGAAGTGGTATAATTTTGTGCACTTTTAGAGCACTTGGATAATCCGATGATGATTTTATCAGGTTAAAAATTCGAACTAATACCGGAGCCAACTCTTGTGAGCAATTTTTATCAGTTTGGGGGATATATTGTCATAACCAGCACTTTTTGTTGTATCCATTTGTGACAAAATTTCTATGACATCAGATAATACTATGTCATCAATCATAAACCTATTATTGACCCATGATAGTGTGCGCCGAGAATTCACTGTGTCGTCGGAATGTGATTCAATTCGAGACCTTAATTGAGATGCAACGGTTGAAAAATAACACTGTGCCACAAATTGGAACTCAAGGTCTGTGCGGTGGAAAATTCCTTTTGGAGATGAAAGCCCTTAGTGAGTATATTAAGAACCCAAAAGGAAATTTTCCCCATAGGTCAAGTTTCTGAGATATCGCGCGATGAATTTTTTGAATTTTCGCCTATGATGTTTGAGAAAATAGCTTTATATCTCTGTTTTCCGTTATTGTAGCTTCATTTTGAGATTACATGTCTTCAGTCAGATCGAATGGCGAATCTTTTTGTAGAACATTTCATTCTTCTAACTCAATTCCTTTCATGTCCTTTTCGTCCTTTCTTTCTTGAACCGTAGTAAAAGTACCACAAGATGAGATTTTACAGCATCCAAATATTCCACAAAAATGTTGCTCAGAGAATTTTAGGTACGGTTCTCATTGACAACTAATCGATATTGTCACGTTTTCATTGTCTTTTCGACATTTACCCGGTTTTTGTTCAGAAAAAACCTATGTTTTGTTTTTCTGTATATTCGTTATTTGTTATGTATTGGTAGGTAGACATACCCATTGGTTATCGCTTATATTGACATCTGGGCTGTATCTGAAATATTTACCATATATAGCTCCCGATATGCTGAACACGTTAATGACAAATTTTCTTCGAAAATAGATCCGGTTATCTAATATTTTGAACCGGATATAGCGATATAAAACCCGGATTTTGTACCGATTTTATGTAACCGATTAAGTTTATATGCATACCATTAGAAAGCTAATAAAATTGCCAATCGGGGAAAATAAATCTTTTGACAGCATCTTACCTGTGTTCGGTGCTAAAACAAAAAACACGTATTCTTGAACCGTTTTTTAAGGAAAAATATAACAGCGCGTAAATATGAAGATAAAAGCTTGGTGGGTGAAATATTCTTTTTGCCGATGAAAGTCGATGAAGTTAATATTATGAACACGGAAGGACAGTTATGTCATAGGTCAAACTTTTGAGTTTTGAGAACGGCAAACAGAGATATAAAGTTATTTTCTCAAACATCATAGGCGAAAATTCAAAAAAATCATCGCGCGATATCTCAGAAACTTGACCTATGGGGAAAATTTCCTTTTGGGTTCTTAATATACTCACTAAGGGCTTTCATCTCCAAAAGGAATTTTCCACCGCACAGAAACCTTGTTGCACAGTGTAATCATTGAATAAGTTTGCCTTGTCTGTGTCATTAGTTATTGGATTGCCCTTGACATCATCACAATGAGATTTGGCGACTTTCCCAATAGATTTATTCAAAAAAATCCCAACATTTCTATTCTTTGTAAATTTTCCTCATAATAATTCTCTCTGCATATCCTAAACGCAATCTTTATGACCCAACTTATACGTTTCAACTTGTGTTCTAGTTTCTCATCTTTACCCTTTGACTTTCGTCGTTTTTTTAGCAAACTATTCTTCAAAATGATCAATTTTTGTATATTCCCATTTATCCAGGGAGAAATTTGATATTGCAATTTTGTGTGAAATTTTTCCTCAACTGTAGAGTGCTTTATGGCAGTGTCCAAACAAGATAATAGCTCTTCAGTCAAATCAGCGCTATTATAGCCATCATAGCTTTGAGGTAAAATGCTCTGCAAAGTTAATTTGGCTTTATTGTAGTCACAATACTTCCTCAGTATCTCCACTTTGTCCGTATAACTACATTTGTTTCTAAACTTACACAGTCTTACATAAGTATACGTACGCCCCATAAATCTCGGGTTTTAGAAAAAGTAATGATATTTATGAAATTCCAAGTACACAGGTTTATTTCGTCTCACTAATAAACAATATTTAATACAACAAAAGTATATTTCATAATATAAATAACGGTAAATTTTACAAAAACCCAAAAATGATACTCACAAAAGTATACATACGCCCCAAGGAAATATGAGTATTATCGTACAATTTATGGAATTAACAGCAAAATTTATACATTTTATTGTTTTGGCGAATGTGTCTGGGTGTCCAAGATATATTTTAGAGAGAAAAAAATAATTTTTGGGTGTTAAATGCCGTTATTTAATGCCAAACTTCTTGTATAGCTCGTTAAAGCGGACCCTTGCCGATTTCTTTCCGTTTTAGGTATTTGAGTACACAAAATCCACAATATTAGTGTCAGATTATAGATTTTGATATCCTAGAAAGCTTTTTAGTTGAACTTGGCCATAACACACCTTCCTGGGTGTCGATAAATTCACATTTTTTCTGGGATATCTCAGGAAGTTAACAGATTCCTCGGAATTCTTGGCTCAAATTACATACAGAAGACCTTGAATTGTGTTTTAATATGGTGTTATATAATCCTTGGACACCAATTGAATCGGAAATACTAAATATTCTGTTAAAAACCTGCTCCCAAAGCATCAAAATATAATCACTACCAAAAAACATGAAATTTACACTGTGAACAACGTAGTTTTCGTATTATGACCATTACCGTCAATATAGTGTCGGAAAGTATCGGATAATTGTACATTTCTAATACAATTGGTGTCCAAGGATTATATAACACCATATTAAAACACAATTCAAGGTCTTCCGTATGTAATTTGAGCCAAGATTTCCGAGGAATCTATTAACTTCCTGAGATATCCCAGGAAAAATGTGAATTTATCGACACCCAGGAAGGTGTGTTATGGCCAAGGTCAACTAAAAAGCTTTCTAGGATATCAAAATATATAATCTGACACTAATATTGTGGATTTTGTGTACTCAAATACCTAAAACGGAAAGAAATCGGCAAGGGTCCGCTTTAACGAGCTATACAAGAAGTTTAGCATTAAATAGCGGCATTTAACACCCAAAAATTATTTTTTTTTTTCTCTAAAATTTATCTCGGACACCCAGACACATTCGCCAAAACAATAAAATGTATAAATTTTGCTGTTAATTCCATAAATTGTACGATAATACTCATATTTCCTTGGGGCGTATGTATACTTTTGTAAGTATCATTTTTTGGTTTTTGTAAAATTTACCGTTATTTATATTATGGAATATACTTTTGTTGTATTAAATATTGTTTATTAGTGAGACGAAATAAACCTGTGTACTTGGAATTTCATAAATATCATTACTTTTTCTAAAACCCGAGATTTATGGGGCGTACGTATACTTATGTAAGACTGTGTACATGAAAGTAAATTATGGTCAGAAATATCACATTCCACCGAATCCACATATAAATCATCAGACATATTACTGAACACATTATCTATACAAGATCCGCTCTCGGGACGTGTTATTAAATTATGAACATTACTGCAATCATAGCATTGAAACATTGATTGTAATTCTATAAAATGAGAATTATGAAACAGATTGATATTCGAATCACCCAGTATTATCATTGGATTTTGTGGATTTACATTCAAAATATTATCAAAAATACTAATAAAATCTGACACAGAACATTTCTGAGACCTGTAGAAGGAAGCAATTCGCATAGGTTTATTTGTTATTTTAAAGTTATTTAGCGTGAATATTATAAAATCCAAAAACTTCTCACTTCTACAAATGTCAACAGTAAACTGAAATCTATTATTAATGTATATCGTAGTACCACCATAGTTATCATCTCTGCAGCAATGCACGCTTCTATATCCAGGAATTGAATATAATTGAGTTAAGTTGCTTTGAAACCAGGTCTCCTGAAGTGTTATTATATCTGGTAATTTTGTAAAATTTGATAACAACCCTTTAAATTTGTTGAACTTATCAATGGAAGAAACACTTCTAAAGTTAATATTAATAGTATGAAAATATTTTTCATTTAATTCATTTATATATGTAATAAAATTTGAAAAATTCTTGAAATATTGATTTTTAATCATGAAAAAGATAGAATGTAATATACAAACAACTTTTAATATGTTCTAAATACAAGATTATTGGGCGATTCATAAGTAGCTTCATCAGCATCATCTTCATCGTCACTTGTTTCAACGACATCAATAATTTTTTTCCTATCAACTATCATAGACCTCCTTCCAAAATGCTTGTTTGTTGTAGCCTCCAATAAAATCTGGTCGACATCCTCTTCGCATTTTATCAAAATATCACGGGATAACTCACTCTTTTTGCACAAAACTTTTCCATCTCTGGCATAAACATACTGAAATCCGATGGATTTCAATGATCTCGCATAAGGAAGAAGATATAAAGTGTCTCTGCTCAAATAGCCATTTACGAACACATTCTTCGTTTCTTCTTTTTCTTTGAGTTGGGCTTTCGATATCATCAGTTTTTGTGATTTTTTGCAGAGAACTTAACAACAACTGTTTTGTTTTGATTGTTTTTCCAGCATAAGGCTTTGAAAAAGAAATGGTGGGGGCAACGGCAACGATCGTCACCAATTAACACACACACCATTATTTATTACTAACTACAATAACAACAACAGCACAGCAGAAGGCTTTGCAAAAGAAATGGTGTGGGCAACGGCAACGAGCGTCACCAATTAACACACAATACTATTTATTATTAGAACAATCAAAAGCAGCACACACCATAACAACAACAATACGAGCCCGTACAACAGACCCAATATCCATTGCTGCTACGATGCGTGCTAGCCAGACAACCTTCAATACGAATCTGCAAACCAAGAATGAACAATTCTCGCTGATGTTGCTTCTTTTATACTCTCAACAGAGAGCTTCCAAACACAAAACTGGACGAACGTTATAAAAGCTTAACACAACGAAGAATTGTTCCACAGCTGGCTCGTTGAAATTGTTATTATGCAGTTAGTCATTTAAGTATGGCAACAAGAAAACATATGACAGTAGTTACGTTACGTTAAAATATGCGTTACAATAAATGGATTCAAATACAATGTATACTTAAAACTAATGTTCTGCCACATACTCCCCCTTTGACGTGCGGGATTCGCCTCGAGTAGCGCGTCAACATCTTTAGCTTCGGAATTATTGGTACTTTTTAGGCCTGCCTCTCTTTCTCATTGGATGAACTGGCTTTGGAGAATCAGCGGAGTTGGTACCCTTATACACAGTCAACGCTGAAGCATGATATGTACCAAGTGGTATGTTGAGATTATTGGGCGAGGAAACTTCATACGTAGAAGAACCAATTTTGCGGGTAATGACATAAGGACCATCACGTTTGGGCACAAACTTGGAGGCAATGCTCTTTGAGGTATTGCTCAAAACGTGAGTATTAACTACGACTTCCATACCAACATCTAAATCTGGTTGTGGTCTTCTCTTACGATCAACATAAGCTTTGTTCTTGTCTTGAATTTTCATTTCCGTCTCTTTGGCATCTTTAAGAATGTTTATTATTGTTTTCAAATACGATGATATCTCTGGGACAAAGTTTTCTGATTCCACGATAGATCTCACGACATGTTGTACATCATCTAGAGTTCGCATCTCTCTTCCAAAAGTTAAAAAGGATGGTGTGTAACCGGTGCTTTGGCATTTCGATGAATTCATGGCAAAACGGATGGCTGGCAAACACTGGTGCCACTCATCATGGTGCTCTTGAACAATTATTGCTAACTGGCATTTTAGATCTCGATTTTTACGTTCAACAGGATTTGCTTCCGGATGGTAAACGGGAGTGAACTGTTGTGGAATTCCTAGACAATAGTTTACTTTCTGCATTATGGCTGAGACAAACTGTACACCATTGTCTGATTTAACACGTCGAGGCATTCCGAAACGTAGAAATATTTCTTCTATAAGGATTTTCGCACATGCTTCTGCTGTAGCTTCTTTTAGTTTGAAGAGTTCCGTCCATCGGCTGGCAACGTCTTCAACAATTAAAATCCACTTGTATTCATCTTCATTTTGAGGAAGCGGACCAAACAAATCGCTGCTTGCTGCTTGTCGTTTGCAAAAGTCCAGAAGGTTTTAAGTTCGTTTCTTTGAAACGTTGGCAATGAATACAGTTTTTTACATATTTAGCTATTTCGCTTCTTATCCCAGGCCAAAAATATCTACTGGCAATACGAGCAATCGTTCTCTCTGTTCCATAATGACCTGCAGTGCTGTCATCGTGATAGCTTTTCAAAATTTCCGACCGTTCATGTTCCGGTATGACCAATTGTGCATCATCGTTTCCATAACAATAAAGTATTCCATCATTAAGAATATAACTTCTATTGATCCACTTTCGGGAATTTTCATCGTGTTTCTCGAGAGAAGTTATAGTATCCTTTAGTTAGACATCTTTCATTTGTTCTTCTCTAATTTGTGTCACACTTTTATTTGGGATGTCTACAATGAAGGCACAAATACAATTTTCTTTACTGTCATGATCATCTTCTGTACATGGTTGTCTGGACAGCATGTCAGCAACGGCATTTCTTTTCCCTGCGAGATATTCAATAGAGAAATTGTATTCTTGAATCTGTAGTCCCCATCTCGCAAGTCGTCCCGTTGGCGATTTAATGCTTAAAAGCCACTTCAATGGTTGGTGATCCGTCAGGAGCCTTACTTCTCCGCCTGCAATGTATCCTCGAAATTTATTACAAGCCCATACTATTGCTAAGGCCTCCCTTTCAGTGGTAATGTAATTACGCTCAGCTCTATTTAATAGTCGGCTACCGTATTCTATCGGGTGTTCCTCTTGACCCTCCCCCTGGAGTAAAACTGCTCCCAAAGCGTATGCACTAGCATCTGTAAGAATAGCAAATGGCATATTGTCTATCGATTGTCTCAAAATCGGTGGGGTAGTCAAGGCCTTCTTTAACGAATCAAAAGCAAGCTGCTCAATTTCTTCCCACTTCCATACAGCTGCTTTCTTGGTTAAATTGGTCAATGGTCTCGCAATCTCAGCATATCCGTTGATGAAACGTCTATACCAGGAACACGATTGGATTAAGGATATTAGCTCTTTGGTATTTCTGGGTTCTTTACGCTCAACCATTGCCTGTATCTTGCCTGGATCAACGCCTATGCCGTCAGGCGTTAGAGTACGTCCAAGGAACTTCACACTTGAACAGCAAAATTTACATTTCTGGTTATTCAGCCGAAGATTAAATAAAGTCAATCTTTCCAAGACCTCCAACTGGTCATACAAATGTTGCTTGAAAGTTTCAGAACAGATGATGATATCATCCAAATAGGCTAGGATGCATATATTCGGAAGTCCAACTTTAAATCGATTAATCAGCCGCTGAAAGATGGCGGGTGCATTTCTTAAACCAAATGGCATTCGCTTGAACCGAAATGTTCCAAAGGGTGTTATTAGGCAGGTCTTATCACGGTCTTCCAGTGCAACTTCAACTTGGAAATAGCCACTCTGCAAATCCAAAATTGTCATATACTTGGTGCTTTTTGCAGCGTGTAACAAATCATCCATGCGAGTTAGGGGATATCTATCTGGTAAAGGGATGTCGTTAAGTTTCCTATAGTCCACACAAACTCGAACAGAACCATCTCGTTTGGGGACCATCACAACTGGGGATGCCCAGGCGGAATCACATTCCTCAATTATGTCATTTTCTAACATGACCTCAATTTCTCGCTTTAATACACCTGTTTCCACAAAAGACAGTCGGTACGATGGTGAAAAGATAGGTGCGTGATTACCTGTATCTATTTTATGTACAGCATATGGTGTGGGTTTACCAGAAACAGCAAAGACTTTCTCAAATTTAACCAATAGATCTTCCATTTCTTGTTTTTCATCCTCGCTGAGATTTATACCGTCGGAGTTTTTGAGAATCTTGTACAAAAATAGGTTAAGTGGGACAAACATCGATTCGGTATCCTCTTGGTTCTTTTTTGATGTACTTGGGAACAATTCACTGTGTTTAGTTCTTTCGGGTGTGACCATATCTGGTGGTATAGAATCTCTAAAAATTGACTGGATTGAATGAGGAGAGTGATCATTTTGATGGTAATCTGGACCATACGATTCAAACTCAGATACGAAATTTTGGCAAGTTCTTTTGGGGGTGATAAATTTTGGCTGCAACTTCCGTCGCCTTATGCTTGGGATGTGTCTCTACCACTTTTATCGTTTCATCTAAATTCAATTCCAATGGCAATTCCTCAGCAAAATCAAAAACTTGGGTTGGACTACCTTCGAAGTGCCAGTGTCTCTGTTCCATATTTAAAACAATTTGTGAATTTTCTAGAAAGTCAGTGCCTAGTAATGTGCGTTTATTCTTGTCGTCTGGAAATATCAAAAACTTTTGGCCTGTTCCCGTACTTTATAAAGTGGTAAAAGTCGTAAAAGTTGTAAAAGTCGTAAACGATTTTCATATAAATTTTGTGTACGGGAACGCAAAATGTGTAAAAGTGGTAAAAATTTTAAAAAAATTTTAGTTCTGGAACAGAGCCTTTATGTTCAAGCTTCTGCCACCTATGCCAATTTTACATGTCGTCGTTAGGAACTTTTGCACATTTGTTGTACCATCGGCAAGTACTTTGTGACAATCCACCGTTTCAAACTTGCAGCCTTTGAATTTCATTAGGCGCTTTAAATTGGAACTTGCGACACTAGTTTTTGCTCCAGTGTCAAAATAAGCCTGACCAGGTATACCAAAAAGTGCGACATTCACTATCGGGATGTCTCGACCAACACACATACCAAGAGAATTAAATCCAACCGTCATTGGCGACGTAGTATTCGACTTCTTGCTGCAATTAGGACAATTGGAACGAACATAACCAGGAGCGTTGCATCCATAACAGGCAAGCTTCGGTTTGACCAATGTGCCTCTGCGTCAGCTTTTGCAAGCTCATTTTGTTTCTTAAAACAGTTTTCCTCCGTGTGCCCCTTCTTACGACAATGTGGACAACGCTTCGGACCGCCTTGAGGACCACTTTCTTTAGGGCCAGTGTTCACCTCGCGTTCACGTAGTACTTGTTCTGATTTTCTTGCATCAGCAAGCAACTCGTCAAAACTTTTAATTTTATGCCGAAAAACTCTCTCTCTGATCTGAGCGTGCAACATGCCAAACACCATATCAATTTGATCAGCCTCGTTCGGTATTCTTTCCAACTGGGCGAAAAGGGTTCTCTTCTTACGAATAAAAGTGTCTGTAGGCTCAGTCCTCTGTTGTTTTGTTTTATTTATTTCAGCATAAATGCGCCAATCTGGCTTAGGGGGTGAGAAAGCGTCACGGATCATCTTCACAACATCGGCAAAAGTGGTGGCCTTCGATTTGACTCCACGCCACCATTCCGCAGCATCACCTTCCAGCAACATCGGCATGCCATTTACCACATTTGCATAAGAAATTGATTCAACCGTTTTGTATGTTGAAATTGCAGAGATGAATTCCTCCACTTTTACCGAATTCCGCTCTCCATTGTACCTCGAACGGCAGCCACTGAAAGAACCACATTTCTCGCTTTGCTTGTTAACAACAATTCCTTAAATTGTTCCGTCGAAAGAGACACCATATTTGTTTTTGCAGCAATACGTTGACTTCGACGCAGTAATTCGTCCTTAAAATCTTCAGCCACGTTTTCGCCAAAAACAGAAAAGAAAACAAAAAAAATATCAGCAATCAAGACAGTTGTTCGGCTATTTCCAGACTAATAGGGCCACGGATTGTCCACTAAAGTCGGTATATCAATTCCAAGAACTTCCAAATACTGCCAAAAATACACCAGGTCGGTATTCGGGCCACTCAGTCAGGGCGTCAGTTTATAGCCAATTTATTGTGGTTGTGGGCGCCAAATTAAGAGAATCTACTTTTCCTTCCGAAAAGATAATTCCTTAATTATTTTTTTAAAACGTTACAAAAGTGCTCTTTATTAAGAATTGCTTGTTGGTAACTAGGAATGTAACTGTCAACCAAGATTTACTGCAAACCAAGAATGAAATTATACAAATAAAATAGATTAATTCTTCATTATTCTTCACAAGCAATAATAAGGTGTGCGACTGCAGCCATCGCCGCCATGTATACACACCCATCGTTGTTTGTGATTTTGCAAAAACAATAAAAATCCAGCATAAGGCTTTGAAAAAGAAATGGTGGGGGCAACGGCAACGATCGTCACCAATTAACACACACACGCCATTATTTATTACTAACTACAATAACAACAACAGCACAGCAGAAGGCTTTGCGAAAGAAATGGTGTGGGCAACGGCAACGAGCGTCACCAATTAACACACAACACAATTTATTATTAAAACAATCAAAAGCAGCACACACCATAACAACAACAATACGAGCCCGTACAACAGACAACCTTCAATACGAACCTGCAAACCAAGAATGAACAATTCTCGCTGATGTTGCTTCTTTTATACTCTCAGCAGAGAGCTTCCAAACAAAAAACTGGACGAACGTTATAAAAGCTTAATACAACGAAGAATTGTTCCACAGCTGGCTCGTTGAAATTGTTATTATGCAGTTAGTCATTTAAGTATGGCAACAAGAAAACATATGACAGTAGTTACGTTACGTTAAAATATGCGTTACAATAAATGGATTCAAATACAATGTATACTTAAAACTAATGTTCTGCTACAATATATACAGTTGCGAAAACAATAATAGCACCACCATGAACAATTTGTTTGTCAGTACGAAAACTAATGAAGATTGTTGTTGTTTCCACAAATGTTGTTGTTACGTTCTTAGCCCAAAAAGTAAAAGTAAAAAAGTAAAAGTAACATTCACATTATTATAAATATTTGTTTTTTGCAGCTTTAACCAAAAACGGTCAAAAAAGAGGCGAAATAAATAATAGCACCACTTACAATTTCAATATAAAACGTGTAACTTTAGGGCATTTTCTAGCATTTAAACATTTGTTAGACTTTTTGAACATTAATTAATATTTTTTGGATATTCCAACTTTAAAAAAATTGGATGTTTTAAATTAAAATAGGTCATGAAAGGGCATACAGTGCAGAGAATCCCAAATTAATAAAGAACACCTGTGTTGATGGAAAAATTTTACCGATAAGTTGTCAGATTTGTTTGAAACTCTAAAAAAATGATTCATCACGCAATTAACTGTAAAGAAAATACATAAAATATTGGAATTATATGACCCCTCATAGAACATCAGGTCAGAATTTACATCCCAAATGCCAAAAAGTAATAGATTATAGTATAGATTATAAAAGCATTATATTGTATTGGAAATATAACAAAAAGTTCACAAATGTCCCAGAGAACATAATTTAAAAGCACTCAGTTCGGGAAAACGCCATAATTTTAACGGACAACAGGATGCGGAGCACAAAAAAGTTAACAAGGAATTTCTACATTGGCTATACCAACTGTGGGACCATATTTTATCTAATTGTGTGACAAAATATTCATGTTTGGAGGATAATATTTTCGTTTATCTGTTAGATGTCCTCAAAAACTCGGAATAAAACCAAAAATATACAGCATACCTTATTAACAGAGGATTTTTAAACATAACAGTATGAGGTTGACTTTGTCGTTAAAGACTAAGCCCTATACACGGTATCAAACCCGTAAAGGATTAACTTATTTTCTATGTTTACCTGTTAAGGCGATGATGATTATATGTTTTAATTTTGTTATTTTTCTCTTTCGAGACGAGCTAATTCATCAGAAGGTTTTTTGTAAATGAAAAATAATGTCAGAGAAATTGTCATCACAAACCACTACACTACATGTTTCGCACTTTGGTGAGAAGCGCTCATCAGGTGTATTATGTGCGGCAATCTGACTATGTCTCTACCCTAAATTTTTCCTTCTATATATGCTGAATTTATTGCAAATTTGCAATTAGGAATTCAATGCACCGGATTTTTTAAGGCAAATGGCATTGCCAACTCTAACAATCTTATTCATTTACGAGTTTTTTGCAGGGCGGACTTTATTTCCACACAGCTGCAATTGTCTCCCACATGTAGTCACATTTAGCTGTACTAGTTTTTGGGATGTGTTTATTTTTAGAACGCAACAACAACAACCATTTGGTTGCAATTTTTGTGTTGGAACGTTTTGTTAAGCCAGGCTCGGCTTGCTTTATTTATGTTTACCTGTTAAGGCGATGATGATTATATGTTTTAATTTTGTTATTTTTCTCTTTCGATACGAGCTAATTCATCAGAAGGTTTTTTTGTAAATGAAAAAGAATGTCAGAGAAATTGTCATCACAAACCACTACACTACATGTTTCGCACTTTGGTGAGAAGCGCTCATCAGGTGTATTATGTGCGGCAATCTGACTATGTCTCTACCCTAAATTTTTCCTTCTATATATGCTGAATTTATTGCAAATTTGCAATTAGGAATTCAATGCACCGGATTTTTTAAGGCAGATGGCATTGCCAACTCTAACAATCTTATTCATTTACGAGTTTTTTTGCAGGGCGGACTTTATTTCCACACAGCTGCAATTGTCTCCCACATGTAGTCACATTTAGCTGTACTAGTTTTTGGGATGTGTTTATTTTTAGAACGCAACAACAACAACCATTTGGTTGCAATTTTTGTGTTGGAACGTTTTGTTAAGCCAGGCTCGGCTTGCTTTATTTATGTTTACCTGTTAAGGCGATGATGATTATATGTTTTAATTTTGTTATTTTTCTCTTTCGAGACGAGCTAATTCATCAGAAGGTTTTTTGTAAATGAAAAAGAATGTCAGAGAAATTGTCATCACAAACCACTGCACTACATGTTTCGCACTTTGGTGAGAAGCGCTCATCAGGTGTATTATGTGCGGCAATCTGACTATGTCTCTACCCTAAATTTTTCCTTCTATATATGCTGAATTTATTGCAAATTTGCAATTAGGAATTCAATGCACCGGATTTTTTAAGGCAGATGGCATTGCCTGGCTTAACAAAACGTTCCAACACAAAAATTGCAACCAAATGGTTGTTGTTGTTGCGTTCTAAAAATAAACACATCCCAAAAACTAGTACAGCTAAATGTGACTACATGTGGAAGACAATTGCAGCTGTGTGGAAATAAAGTCCGCCCTGCAAAAAACTCGTAAATGAATAAGATTGTTAGAGTTGGCAATGCCATCTGCCTTAAAAAATCCGGTGCATTGAATTCCTAATTGCAAATTTGCAATAAATTCAGCATATATAGAAGGAAAAATTTAGGGTAGAGACATAGTCAGATTGCCGCACATAATACACCTGATGAGCGCTTCTCACCAAAGTGCGAAACATGTAGTGTAGTGGTTTGTGATGACAATTTCTCTGACATTCTTTTTCATTTACAAAAAACCTTCTGATGAATTAGCTCGTCTCGAAAGAGAAAAATAACAAAATTAAAACATATAATCATCATCGCCTTAACAGGCAAACATAAATAAAGCAAGCCGAGCCTGGCTTAACAAAACGTTCCAACACAAAAATTGCAACCATATGATTGTTGTTGTTGCGTTCTAAAAATAAACACATCCCAAAAACTAGTACAGCTAAATGTGACTACATGTGGGAAACAATTGCAGCTGTGTGGAAATAAAGTCCGCCCTGCAAAAAACTCGTAAATGAATAAGATTGTTAGAGTTGGCTATGCCATCTGCCTTAAAAAATCCGGTGCATTGAATTCCTAATTGCAAATTTGCAATAAATTCAGCATATATAGAAGGAAAAATTTAGGGTAGAGACATAGTCAGATTGCCGCACATAATACACCTGATGAGCGCTTCTCACCAAAGTGCGAAACATGTAGTGTAGTGGTTTGTGATGACAATTTCTCTGACATTCTTTTTCATTTACAAAAAACCTTCTGATGAATTAGCTCGTCTCGAAAGAGAAAAATAACAAAATTAAAACATATAATCATCATCGCCTTAACAGGTAAACATAAATAAAGCAAGCCGAGCCTGGCTTAACAAAACGTTCCAACACAAAAATTGCAACCAAATGGTTGTTGTTGTTGCGTTCTAAAAATAAACACATCCCAAAAACTAGTACAGCTAAATGTGACTACATGTGGGAGACAATTGCAGCTGTGTGGAAATAAAGTCCGCCCTGCAAAAAACTCGTAAATGAATAAGATTGTTAGAGTTGGCAATGCCATCTGCCTTAAAAAATCCGGTGCATTGAATTCCTAATTGCAAATTTGCAATAAATTCAGCATATATAGAAGGAAAAATTTAGGGTAGAGACATAGTCAGATTGCCGCACATAATACACCTGATGAGCGCTTCTCACCAAAGTGCGAAACATGTAGTGTAGTGGTTTGTGATGACAATTTCTCTGACATTCTTTTTCATTTACAAAAAACCTTCTGATGAATTAGCTCGTCTCGAAAGAGAAAAATAACAAAATTAAAACATATAATCATCATCGCCTTAACAGGTAAACATAAATAAAGCAAGCCGAGCCTGGCTTAACAAAACGTTCCAACACAAAAATTGCAACCAAATGGTTGTTGTTGTTGTTGCGTTCTAAAAATAAACACATCCCAAAAACTAGTACAGCTAAATGTGACTACATGTGGGAGACAATTGCAGCTGTGTGGAAATAAAGTCCGCCCTGCAAAAAACTCGTAAATGAATAAGATTGTTAGAGTTGGCAATACCATCTGCCTTAAAAAATCCGGTGCATTGAATTCCTAATTGCAAATTTGCAATAAATTCAGCATATATAGAAGGAAAAATTTAGGGTAGAGACATAGTCAGATTGCCGCACATAATACACCTGATGAGCGCTTCTCACCAAAGTGCGAAACATGTAGTGTAGTGGTTTGTGATGACAATTTCTCTGACATTCTTTTTCATTTACAAAAAAACCTTCTGATGAATTAGCTCGTCTCGAAAGAGAAAAATAACAAAATTAAAACATATAATCATCATCGCCTTAACAGGTAAACATAAATAAAGCAAGCCGAGCCTGGCTTAACAAAACGTTCCAACACAAAAATTGCAACCAAATGGTTGTTGTTGTTGCGTTCTAAAAATAAACACATCCCAAAAACTAGTACAGCTAAATGTGACTACATGTGGGAGACAATTGCAGCTGTGTGGAAATAAAGTCCGCCCTGCAAAAAACTCGTAAATGAATAAGATTGTTAGAGTTGGCAATGCCATCTGCCTTAAAAAATCCGGTGCATTGAATTCCTAATTGCAAATTTGCAATAAATTCAGCATATATAGAAGGAAAAATTTAGGGTAGAGACATAGTCAGATTGCCGCACATAATACACCTGATGAGCGCTTCTCACCAAAGTGCGAAACATGTAGTGTAGTGGTTTGTGATGACAATTTCTCTGACATTCTTTTTCATTTACAAAAAACCTTCTGATGAATTAGCTCGTCTCGAAAGAGAAAAATAACAAAATTAAAACATATAATCATCATCGCCTTAACAGGTAAACATAAATAAAGCAAGCCGAGCCTGGCTTAACAAAACGTTCCAACACAAAAATTGCAACCAAATGGTTGTTGTTGTTGCGTTCTAAAAATAAACACATCCCAAAAACTAGTACAGCTAAATGTGACTACATGTGGGAGACAATTGCAGCTGTGTGGAAATAAAGTCCGCCCTGCAAAAAACTCGTAAATGAATAAGATTGTTAGAGTTGGCAATACCATCTGCCTTAAAAAATCCGGTGCATTGAATTCCTAATTGCAAATTTGCAATAAATTCAGCATATATAGAAGGAAAAATTTAGGGTAGAGACATAGTCAGATTGCCGCACATAATACACCTGATCAGCGCTTCTCACCAAAGTGCGAAACATGTAGTGTAGTGGTTTGTGATGACAATTTCTCTGACATTCTTTTTCATTTACAAAAAAACCTTCTGATGAATTAGCTCGTCTCGAAAGAGAAAAATAACAAAATTAAAACATATAATCATCATCGCCTTAACAGGTAAACATAAATAAAGCAAGCCGAGCCTGGCTTAACAAAACGTTCCAACACAAAAATTGCAACCAAATGGTTGTTGTTGTTGCGTTCTAAAAATAAACACATCCCAAAAACTAGTACAGCTAAATGTGACTACATGTGGGAGACAATTGCAGCTGTGTGGAAATAAAGTCCGCCCTGCAAAAAACTCGTAAATGAATAAGATTGTTAGAGTTGGCAATGCCATCTGCCTTAAAAAATCCGGTGCATTGAATTCCTAATTGCAAATTTGCAATAAATTCAGCATATATAGAAGGAAAAATTTAGGGTAGAGACATAGTCAGATTGCCGCACATAATACACCTGATGGGCGCTTCTCACCAAAGTGCGAAACATGTAGTGTAGTGGTTTGTGATGACAATTTCTCTGACATTCTTTTTCATTTACAAAAAACCTTCTGATGAATTAGCTCGTCTCGAAAGAGAAAAATAACAAAATTAACTTATTTTCGTTGAAATCCTGGAAATGATGACTCCATTTAATAGAGAAGATAATTTGGCACTAGTTTGGTCTTTCCAACTGAATATAAACAGTAATAATCTGGGGTATAATCTGGAAAAAAGTAAAAGAAATTGTGGTTTACAAGTTATGTGACCATTCTCCAGGGATGTACGCTGTCCCTAGACTATGACAAATCAACAAAATGTTAGAGAAGTTCAATAAGGTAAACACAACATCGAAACTAACGTCCAGAAAATCATTTTGGACAGTTTCTTAGAGGTCCTTGAAGTGGAATCCTGCAATCAATGTCAGAATCCGCTTGTTCGATACCAAGCCTGTCCCAATGCGTTACTATCGATTTCAACTGAACAGGAAATCAGTGGGCACTTGGATTTCTTGATTTACTACTATTCTTGAGTGATAAAGTGTAGACATTTGTCCAATTTCTATAATTCTAAACGAATTTTTAATGGTGGTGCTATTATTTTTTTCGCCCACTTTTTGGGGTTTTTATAAAAATTGCATTATTTTTTTAAAAAGTGTCGAAAATAATTGTGGTTTTTGTTAGTTTTAAATTCTTTAGAGTCGGTTAATTCTAAAAACGCATGAAACCGTCAGCAAATTTTGCCCATGTAAATAAGAATTCCTCCAAACCATTTTTGTGGGAGGTGGTGCTATTTTTTTCGCAGCTGTATATATATATATACTAGCAAAATGCCCGCTACTTCGTATGCGGAAAGGATATAAAAAAACAAATAAACAATATATAATATGGAAATGAAAAACACTGAAAATTTGGTCGCACTAATACCAGTTTTAATCAATATTTATTTTTATCTTAGTACTGTATGTACCCCTTAAGTTCGATTTTCAAAAAGATCAGTATCTCACCCTTACACATTAACAGCGAGATAAACGTTGCACACCAATACACACCCTAACTCCAAAAAAATAAAAATTTCAGCACTGTCCCTACACCCAAAAACAAATTGAGTACCATTAAATAATTTTCGTATACTTATGGTACGTATTTCGACGACATATCTCCGCCATACATGGACATTAATACAAAATAATGACAGTAAATTCCATAATAATTACAGTAATTCCAAATCTCAAGATTCCAGCTGTATCCGTTCGTCCAATTCCAAATTGTACCAAACTTAGTATCAAGTCGAACTCTTCGTACCCATAAGTAAGATTTTCCAAAACTACCTCAATCCTTCACTTTAGTAGTAATCTTACTTCAAAATTTCAGGATTCAAACTCTATCCCTTAAACCAAATTTAAATTGTACTAAATTTAGAACAATTTAGAATTTTCGAACCAATTTTCAAAACTTCCTCAACGCAACAGGGCTACAATAATCATACTTTCAAATTGCAGGATTCCACCGCTATCCGTTCACCTACATACAAATTGTACTAAATTTAGTACCATTTAGTGTTTTTCGTAACCATAAGTTTGCTTTTTCAAAACTGTAATCGTAATTCCAAATTTCAGGATTCCAGCTCTATTAATTCACCCGAATCCAAATTGTATCAAATTTAATACCATTTCTTTCCCAAACAAACATTTCAGGATTCCAGCTCTACCCGTTCACCCAAATCCATATTGTACCATATTTAGTACCATTTAGTACTTCTCGTACCCATACGTACGACTTTTCAAAATTTCCTCAATACTACACTCCTACAGTAATCTTAATTCCCAATTCCAACACTATCCGTGTACTAAAATTCAAATTGTACCAAATTTAGTGCTTTCTGTACCCATAAGTACGAATTTCCAAAACTATCTCAATTCTACTGTCCGGCAGTAATCTTAGTTACAAGTTTCAGAATTCCAGCTCTATCCGTTCATCCAAATCCAAATTGTACCAAATTTAGTACCATTTAGTACTTTTCGTACCCAAAGGTACGAATTTCCAAAACTATCTCAATCCTACACCCCTACAGTAATCTTAAGTCAAAACTTTAGGATTCCAACTCTATCCGTTCACCCAAATCCAAATGTATTACTGCTCGTAATCATAAATACGAACTTCCAAAACCATATCCTTTATCCATTAAAAATATGCAATTGGTACCAAATTTAGAAACTTTTAGTACGTTTCGTACACTTATAGGTCGAGTTTCTAAATACCCTTTGGTACATCTTCCTAACTCTCCATCAATGACCACTCGTTCAAAATTTCAGAATTCTAGCTCTTCGCGTTTGCCTAATACAATGGATTCCATATTTAGTACACTTTAGCCCTTTTCGTACCTTTCTACGACGAACTTCCAAAAACCCCTTTACACAAAAACAAATTGTATCAAATTCTGTACAATTCGATTTTCCAAAAAAACCTTAATCCTTCACTTCAACAGTAACCATAATTCCAAATAACAGGATTCCAGCGATATCCGTGCACTCAAATCCAAGTTGTACCATTTGGTACATTTCGTACCCATAAGTACGAATTTCAAAAACTACTTCCATCTCAATCCTATTCTCCAACAGCAGTCTGACCAAATTCCAGGATTCCAGCTTTATCCGTTCCCCCAAATCCAAATTGTACCACAGGTAGTACCACTTAGTACTTTTCGTACCCTTACTACCTCAGTCCTACACTCCAATAGTAATCCTAATTTCAAATTTCAGGACTCAGACACTACCCGTCACCCAAATAGAAATTCTACCTCTATAGCCTACCACGAACGGGTTGCAAATTCTAACTCTTTCCGTTTACTAAAATTCATACTTTAAATTAAAATAAATAAAATTAAAATACTTAAAATTCAGGATTCCAGTTCTATTCGTTCACCCAAATCCAAATTGTAATAAATGTAGTACCATTTAGTACTTTTCGTACACATAAATACGAATTTCCAAAATTTCCCCAATCCTATGCTCCAACAGTAATCTCAATTTCAAATTTCAGGATTCCAGCTCTGTCCGTTCACTCGAATCCCTATTGTACCAAATTTAGTACTTTTCGAACACATAAGTACGAATTTCCAAAACCACCCTCATATCTAAGTCCTACACTTCACAGTAATCTTAATTACAAATTTCAGGTTTCCAGCTACATACATACGTTCACCCAAATCTAAATTGTACTAAATTTAGTACCATTTACTACTTTTCGTACCCATAAATACGAATTTTCAAAACTACTCAAATTTACACCCCACCAGTAATTTCAATTCCAAATTTCAAGATTCCAACTATATCCGTTCACCCAAATCCCCATTGTCCCAAATTTAGTACCATTTAGTACTTTTCATTCACATAAGTAAGAATTTCCAAAACTTCCCCAGTCCTACACTCCAACAGTAATATCAATTCGAAATTTCAGGAATCCAGCTCTATCCGTTCACCCAAATCCAAATTGTACTAAATTTAGTACCATTTAGTACTTTTCGTACACTCAAGTTTCCAAAAACCCTTTGGTGCATCTTTCTTACTCTTCATCAGTGATCCTCAGTCCAAATTTGAGGAATCAAGCTCTATCCGTTCACCCAAATCGAAACTGTACCAAATTTAGTGCTATTTAGTATTTTTCGTACCCTATGTACGAATTTCCAAAACTTCCACAATATTAAACTCCACCAGTAATCTCAGTTCCAAATTTAGAGATTCCAGCGCTATCCGTTCACCCAAATCCCCATTATACAAAATTTAGTTCCATTTAGTACTTTCCGTACACATAAGTACTAATTTCCAAAACCACCCTCATATCTCAATCCTACACTTCAACAGTAATATTAATTCCAAATTTCAGGTTTCCAGCTCTATCCGTTCATTCAAATCCAAATTGTACTAAATTTAGTACCATTTAGTACTTTTCGTACCCATAAGTACGAATTTTCAAAACTACCTCAATCCTACACCCCACCAGTAATCTCAATTCCAAATTTCGAGATTCCAGCTATTATCCGTTCAATCAAATCCCCATTGTATCAAATTTAGTACAATTTAGTACTTTTCATACACATAAGTACGAATTTCCAAAAGTTCTTCAATCCTACACTCCAACAGTAATCTCAATTCCAAATATCAGGATTCCAGCTCTATCCGTTCACCCAAATACCTATTGTACCAAATTTAGTACTATTTAGTACTTTTCGTACACATAAGCACGAATTTCCAAAACTACCCTCATATCTCAATCCTACACTACAACAGTAACCTTAATTCCAAATTTCAGGTTTTCCAGCTCTTCCACGTTCACCCAAATCTAAATTGTACTAAATTTAGTACTTTTCGTACACATGATTGGTAATTTCCAAACCATTTCCTTTTAGAAGCACCACTTCCCAACCTTGATTTCCGTACCAAATTCCTATATTCCTATAATCCTGGGGCATATTACTGATTTCATTAATTATTTAGCGATTTCTTCAAATTACAGATTTGAAATTGAATAGTTATAACTGTACATCTCCATATACGATAAAATTCTTAATTGCAAATAGATATATCCTATATGTATAAATGAGCATGGTGATAAGTGATTGACTGACTGACTGACTCATCATCAACGCCCAGCCCAAACGGCTAAAGCTAGGAGCTTGAAATTTTACCAGTGGGTCACTGTTGATGCAAATGTGCGAGATAAGGCCGGGTTTTAGAAAAATTCGTCGTGGAACCACAAAAAATAACAACAACAAAAATCCTTATTTTTCATTATTATTACGTACTTATGCACTTAGTTGGCCCTCTGCAAGACATGTGTCAAATTAACAATGCTATAACTTCATGATACCGTAAACGATCACACATAATTTCAAATTTTGTAGTTACTTCTAGGCGCACTTATTTTACCGTAAACCACTAAATAATAGAAAGACAAGACATTTGTATCTTCCATTGCAACAGATGTCGTGAATAACTAAATGTTTGCAAATCAATGAAAGTGCAATAAATTGTGCATACTACCACTATTTATTTGCAAATTAAGAATTTTATCGTATATGGAGATGTACAGTCATAACTATTCAATTTCAAAAATCTGTAATTTGAAGAAATCGATAACTAATTAATGAAATCAATAATAGGCCCCAGGAATATAGGAATTTGGTATGGAAATCAAGGTTGGGAAGTGGTGCTTCTAAAAGGAAATGGTTTGGAAAATTACCAATCATGTGTACGAAAAAGTATTAAATGGTACTAAATTTAGTACAATTTAGATTGGGTGAACGTAAAGAGCTGGAAACCTGAAATTTGGAATTAAGGTTACTGTTGTAGTGTAGGATTGAGATATGAGGGTAGTTTTGGAAATTCGTGCTTATGTGTATGAAAAGTACTAAATGGTACTAAATTTGATACAATGGGGATTTGGGTGAACGGATAATAGCTGGAATTGAGATTACAGGTGGGGTGTAGGATTGAGGTAGTTTGAAAATTCGTACTTATGGGTACGAAAAGTACTAAATGGTACTAAATTTAGTACAATTTGTATTTGAATGAACGGATAGAGCTCGAAAACTGAAATTTGGAATTAATATTACTGTTGAAGTGCAGGATTGAGATATGAGGGTAGTTTTGGAAATTAGTACTTATGTGTACGAAAAGTACTAATAGTACTAAATTTTGGTACAATAGGGATTTGGGTGAACGGATAGAGCTGGAATCCTGATATTTGAAATTGAGATTACTGTTGGAGTGTAGGATTGAAGAACTTTTGGAAATTCGTACTTATGTGTATGAAAAGTACTAAATGGTACTAAATTTGATACAATGGGGATGGGTGAACGGATAAAAGCTGGAATCTCGAAATTTGGAATTGAGATTACTGGTGGGGTGTAGGATTGAGGTAGTTTTGAAAATTCGTACTTATGGGTACGAAAAGTACTAAATGGTGCTAAATTTAGTACAATTTGGATTTGAATGAACGGATAGAGCTGGAAACCTGAAATTTGGAATTAATATTACTGTAGTGTAGGATTGAGATATGAAGGTGGTTTTGGAAATTAGTACTTATGTGTACGGAAAGTACTAAATGGAACTAAATTTTGTATAATGGGGATTTGGGTGAACGGATAGCGCTGGAATCTCTAAATTTGGAACTGAGATTACTGGTGGAGTTTAATATTGTGGAAGTTTTGGAAATTCGTACATAGGGTACGAAAAATACTAAAAAGCACTAAATTTGGTACAGTTTCGATTTGGGTGAACGGATAGGGCTTGATTCCTCAAATTTGGACTGAGGATCACTGATGAAGAGTAAGAAAGATGCACCAAAGGGTTTTTGGAAACTTGAGTGTACGAAAAGTAATAATTGGTACTAAATTTAGTACAATTTGGATTTGAGTGAACGGATAGAGCTGGATTCCTGAAATTCGGAATTGATATTACTGTTGGAGTGTAGGACTGGGGAAGTTTTGGAAATTCTTACTTATGTGAATGAAAAGTACTAAATGGTACTAAATTTGGGACAATGGGGATTTGGGTGAACGGATATAGTTGGAATCTCGAAATTTGGAATGGAGATTACTGGTGGGGTGTAGAATTGAGGTAGTTTTGAAAATTCGTACTTATGGGTACGAAAAGTACTAAATGGTACTAAATTTAGTACAATTTGGATTTGGGTGAACGTATGTATGTAGCTGGAAACCTGAAATTTGGAATTAAGATTACTCTGAAGTGTAGGACTGAGATATGAGGGTGGTTTTGGAAATTCGTACTTATGTGTTCGAAAAGTACTAAATTTGGTACAATAGGGATTCGAGTGAACGGACAGAGCTGGAATCCTGAAATTTGAAATTGAGATTACTGTTGGATCATAGGATTAGGGAAATTTTGGAAATTCGTATTTATGTGTACGAAAAGTACTAAATGGTACTAAATTTATTACAATTTGGATTTGGGTGAACGGATAGAACTGGAATCCTGAATTTTAAGTATCAAGGTTGGGAAATGGCTTTGAAATAAGGAAATGGTTTTGGAAGTTCGTATTTATGATTACGAGCAGTACTAAATTTGGATTTGGGTGAACGGATAGAGCTGGAATCCTAAAGTTTTGAATTAAGATTACTGTAGGGGTGTAGGATTGAGATAGTTTTAGAAATTCGTACCTTTGAGTACGAAAAGTACTAAATGGTACTAAATTTGGTACAATTTGGATTTGGATGAACGGATAAAGCTGGAATTCTGAAATTTGGAACTAAGATTACTGTCGGACTGTAGAATTGAGGTAGTTTTGGAAATTCGTACTTATGGGTACAGAAAGCACTAAATTCGGTACAATTTGAATTTTAGTAAACGGATAGTGTTGGAATTAGGAATTACGATTACTGTAGGAGTGTAGTATTGAGGAAATTTTGAAAAGTCGTACGTGTGCGTACGAGAAGTACTAAATGGTACTAAATATGGTACAATGTGGATTTGGGTGAACGGGTAGAGCTGGAATCCTGAAATTTTTGTTTGGGAAAGAAATGGTACTAAATTTGATACAATTTGGATTCGGGTGAATTAATAGAGCTGGAATCCTGAAATTTGGAATTACGATTACAGTCGAAGAGTAGGATTCAGGTTGTTTTGAAAAAGCAAACTTATGGTTACGAAAAGCACTAAATGGTACTAAATTTAGTACAATTTGTATGTAGGTGAACGGATAGCGGTGGAATCCTGCAATTTGAAAGTATGATTATTGTAGCCCTGTTGCGTTGAGGAAGTTTTGAAAATTGGTACGAAAATTCTAAATTGTTCTAAATTTAGTACAATTTTAATTTGGTTTAACGGATAGAGTTTGAATCCTGAAATTTGGAAGTAAGATTACTACTAAAGTGAAGGATTGAGGTAGTTTTGGAAAATCTTTCTTATGGGTACGAAGAGTTCGACTTGATACTAAGTTTGGTACAATTTGGAATTGGACGAACGGATACAGCTGGAATCTTGAGATTTGGAATTACTGTAATTATTATGGAATTTACTGTAATTATTTTGTATTAATGTCCGTGTATGGCTGAGATATGTCGTCGAAATACGTACCATAAGTATACGAAAATTACTTAATGGTACTCAATTTGTTTTTGGGTGTAGGGACAGTGCTGGAATTTTTATTTTTTGGAGTTAGGGTGTGTATTGGTGTGCAACGTTGATCTCGCTGTTAATGTGTAAGGGTGAGATACGGCTGATCTTTTTTAAAAACTAACTTAAGGGGTACGTACAGTACTAAGATAAAAATAAATATTGATTAAAATTGGTATTAGTGCGACCAAATTTTCAGTGTTTGTCATTTCCATATTATATATTGTTTATTTGTTTTTTTTTTTATATCCTTTCCGCATACGAAGTAGCGGGCATTTTGCTAGTCTATATATATAAATGAGCTTGGTGATAAGTGATTGACTGACTGACTGACTGACTCATCATCAACGCCCAGCCAAAACGGCTAAAGCTAGGAGCTTGAAATTTTACCAGTGGGTCACTGTTGATGCAAATGTGCGAGATAAGGCCGGGTTTTAGAAAATTCGTCCTGGAACCACAAAAAATGACAACAACAAAAATCCTTATTTTTCATTACTATTACGTACTTATTCACTTAGTTGGCCCTCTGCAAGACATGTGTAAAATTAACAATGCCATAACTTATTGATATCGTAAGAGATCACACATAATTTCAAATTTTGTAGTTTACTTCTAGGCGCACTTATTTTATCGTAAACCACTAAATAGTAGAAAGACAAGACATTTGTTATCTTCCATTGCAACAGATGTCGCAGTTGGTGATAATGGTGTATAAACATCAATTACGCAAATGAACAAATGAGTTGCTGTTGAAGACAACATTAGGGGAATAAATTCAGAAATCGGCCAGAAATAACAACAACTAAAAACTGTATGGACCTGACTTTTTGGTAATAACTAAATGTTTGCAAATCAATGAAAGTGCAATAGAATTGTGCATATTACCACGATTTATTTGCAATTAACTACAATTAATTAACTGCAATTAACTATTCAATTTTCAATTTCAAAATCTGTAATTTGAATGAAATCAATAATAGGCCCCAGGAATATAGGAATTTGGTATGGAAATCAAGGTTGGGAAGTGGTGCTTCTAAAAGGAAATGGTTTGGAAAATTACCAATCATGTGTACGAAAAGTACTAAATTTAGTACAATTTAGATTTGGGTGAACGTAAAGAGCTGGAAACCTGAAATTTGGAATTAAAGTTACTGTTGTAGTGTAGGATTGAAATATGAGGGTAGTTTTGGAAATTCGTGCTTATGTGTACGAAAAGTACTAAATAGTACTAAATTTGGTACAATAGGGATTTGGGTGAACGGATAGAGCTGGAATCCTGATATTTGGAATTGAGATTACTGTTGGAGTGTAGGATTGAAGAACTTTTGGAAATTCGTACTTATGTGTATGAAAAGTACTAAATGGTACTAAATTTGATACAATGGGGATTTGGGTGAACGGATAATAGCTGGAATCTTGAAATTTGGAATTGAGATTACTGGTGGGGTGTAGGATTGAGGTAGTTTTGAAAATTCGTACTTATGGGTACGAAAAGTACTAAATGGTGCTAAATTTAGTACAATTTGGATTTGAATGAACGGATAGAGCTGGAAACCTGAAATTTGGAATTAATATTACTGTTGAAGTGTAGGATTTAGATATGAAGGTGGTTTTGGAAATTAGTACTTATGTGTACGGAAAGTACTAAATTGAACTAAATTTTGTATAATGGGGATTTGGGTGAACGGATAGCGCTGGAATCTCTAAATTTGGAACTGAGATTACTGGTGGAGTTTAATATTGTGGAAGTTTTGGAAATTCGTACATAGGGTACGAAAAATACTAAATAGCACTAAATTTGGTACAGTTTCGATTTGGGTGAACGGATAGGGCTTGATTCCTCAAATTTGGACTGAGGATCACTGATGAAGAGTAAGAAAGATGCACCAAAGGGTTTTTGGAAACTTGAGTGTACGAAAAGTAATAATTGGTACTAAATTTAGTACAATTTGGATTTGAGTGAACGGATAGAGCTGGATTCCTGAAATTTGGAATTGATATTACTGTTGGAGTGTAGGACTGGGGAAGTTTTGAAAATTCGTACTTATGGGTACGAAAAGTACTAAATGGTACTAAATTTAGTACAATTTGGATTTGGGTGAACGTATGTATGTAGCTGGAAACCTGAAATTTGGAATTAAGATTACTGTGAAGTGTAGGACTGAGATATGAGGGTGGTTTTGGAAATTCGTACTTATGTGTTCGAAAAGTACTAAATTTGGTACAATAGGGATTCGAGTGAACGGACAGAGCTGCAATCCTGAAATTTGAAATTGAGATTACTGTTGGATCATAGGATTGGGGAAATTTTGGAAATTCGTATTTATGTGTACGAAAAGTACTAAATGGTACTAAATTTATTACAATTTGGATTTGGGTGAACGGATAGAACTGGAATCCTGAATTTTAAGTATCAAGGTTGGGAAATGGCGTTGAAATAAGGAAATGGTTTTGGAAGTTCGTATTTATGATTACGAGCAGTACTAAATTTGGATTTGGGTGAACGGATAGAGCTGGAATCCTAAAGTTTTGAATTAAGATTACTGTAGGGGTGTAGGATTGAGATAGTTTTAGAAATTCGTACCTTTGAGTACGAAAAGTACTAAATGGTACTAAATTTGGTACAATTTGGATTTGGATGAACGGATAAAGCTGGAATTCTGAAATTTGGAAATAAGATTACTGTCGGACAGTAGAATTGAGGTAGTTTTGGAAATTCGTACTTATGGGTACAGAAAGCACTAAATTCGGTACAATTTGAATTTTAGTAAACGGATAGTGTTGGAATTAGGAATTAAGATTACTGTAGGAGTGTAGTATTGAGGAAATTTTTAAAAATCGTACGTGTGCGTACGAGAAGTACTAAATGGTACTAAATATGGTACAATGTGGATTTGGGTGAACGGGTAGAGCTGGAATCCTGAAATTTTTGTTTGGGAAAGAAATGGTACTAAATTTGATACAATTTGGATTCGGGTGAATTAATAGAGCTGGAATCCTGAAATTTGGAATTACGATTACAGTCGAAGAGTAGGATTCAGGTTGTTTTGAAAAAGCAAACTTATGGTTACGAAAAGCACTAAATGGTACTAAATTTAGTACAATTTGTATGTAGGTGAACGGATAGCGGTGGAATCCTGCAATTTGAAAGTATGATTATTGTAGCCCTGTTGCGTTGAGGAAGTTTTGAAAATTGGTACGAAAATTCTAAATTGTTCTAAATTTAGTACAATTTTAATTTGGTTTAACGAATAGAGTTTGAATCCTGAAATTTGGAAGTAAGATTACTACTAAAGTGAAGGATTGAGGTAGTTTTGGAAAATCTTTCTTATGGGTACGAAGAGTTCGAATTGATACTAAGTTTGGTACAATTTGGAATTGGACGAACGGATACAGCTGGAATCTTGAGATTTGGAATTACTGTAATTATTATGGAATTTACTGTAATTATTTTGTATTAATGTCCGTGTATGGCTGAGATATGTCGTCGAAATACGTACCATAAGTATACGAAAATTACTTAATGGTACTCAATTTGTTTTTGGGTGTAGGGACAGTGCTGGAATTTTTATTTTTTGGAGTTAGGGTGTGTATTGGTGTGCAACGTTGATCTCGCTGTTAATGTGTAAGGGTGAGATACGGCTGATCTTTTTTAAAAACGAACTTAAGGGGTACGTACAGTACTAAGATAAAAATAAATATTGATTAAAATTGGTATTAGTGCGACCAAATTTTCAGTGTTTGTCATTTCCATATTATATATTGTTTATTTGTTTTTTTTTATATCCTTTCCGCATACGAAGTAGCGGGCATTTTGCTAGTATATATATATATATATATATATATATATATATACAGTTGCGAAAACAATATCAATATCCATTTAATAGAGAAGATAATTTGGCACTAGTTTGGTCTTTCCAACTGAATATAAACAGTAATAATCTGGGGTATAATCTGGAAAAAAGTAAAAGAAATTGTGGTTTACAAGTTATGTGACCATTCTCCAGGGATGTACGCTGTCCCTAGACTATGACAAATCAACAAAATGTTAGAGAAGTTCAATAAGGTAAACACAACATCGAAACTAACGACCAGAAAATCATTTTGGACAGTTTCTTAGAGGTCCTTGAAGTGGAATCCTGCAATCAATGTCAGAATCCGCTTGTTCGATACCAAGCCTGTCCCAATGCGTTACTATCGATTTCAACTGAACAGGAAATCAGTGGGCACTTGGATTTCTTGACTTACTACTATTCTTGAGTGATAAAGTGTAGACATTTGTCCAATTTCTATAATTCTAAACGAATTTTTAATGGTGGTGCTATTATTTTTTTCGCCCACTTTTTGGGGTTTTTATAAAAATTGCATTATTTTTTTAAAAAGTGTCGAAAATAATTGTGGTTTTTGTTAGTTTTAAATTCTTTAGAGTCGGTTAATTCTAAAAACGCATGAAACCGTCAGCAAATTTTGCCCATGTAAATAAGAATTCCTCCAAACCATTTTTGTGGGAGGTGGTGCTATTTTTTTTCGCAGCTGTATATATATATATATACTAGCAAAATGCCCGCTACTTCGTATGCGGAAAGGATATAAAAAAACAAATAAACAATATATAATATGGAAATGACAAACACTGAAAATTTGGTCGCACTAATACCAGTTTTAATCAATATTTATTTTTATCTTAGTACTGTACGTACCCCTTAAGTTCGATTTTCAAAAAGATCAGTATCTCACCCTTACACATTAACAGCGAGATCAACGTTGCACACCAATACACACCCTAACTCCAAAAAAATAAAAATTTCAGCACTGTCCCTACACCCAAAAACAAATTGAGTACCATTAAATAATTTTCGTATACTTATGGTACGTATTTCGACGACATATCTCCGCCATACATGGACATTAATACAAAATAATGACAGTAAATTCCATAATAATTACAGTAATTCCAAATCTCAAGATTCCAGCTGTATCCGTTCGTCCAATTCCAAATTGTACCAAACTTAGTATCAAGTCGAACTCTTCGTACCCATAAGTAAGATTTTCCAAAACTACCTCAATCCTTCACTTTAGTAGTAATCTTACTTCAAAATTTCAGGATTCAAACTCTATCCCTTAAACCAAATTAAAATTGTACTAAATTTAGAACAATTTAGAATTTTCGAACCAATTTTCAAAACTTCCTCAACGCAACAGAGCTACAATAATCATACTTTCAAATTGCAGGATTCCACCGCTATCCGTTCACCTACATACAAATTGTACTAAATTTAGTACCATTTAGTGTTTTTCGTAACCATAAGTTTGCTTTTTCAAAACTGTAATCGTAATTCCAAATTTCAGGATTCCAGCTCTATTAATTCACCCGAATCCAAATTGTATCAAATTTAATACCATTTCTTTCCCAAACAAACATTTCAGGATTCCAGCTCTACCCGTTCACCCAAATCCATATTGTACCATATTTAGTACCATTTAGTACTTCTCGTACCCATACGTACGACTTTTCAAAATTTCCTCAATACTACACTCCTACAGTAATCTTAATTCCCAATTCCAACACTATCCGTGTACTAAAATTCAAATTGTACCAAATTTAGTGCTTTCTGTACCCATAAGTACGAATTTCCAAAACTATCTCAATTCTACTGTCCGGCAGTAATCTTAGTTACAAGTTTCAGAATTCCAGCTCTATCCGTTCATCCAAATCCAAATTGTACCAAATTTAGTACCATTTAGTACTTTTCGTACCCAAAGGTACGAATTTCCAAAACTATCTCAATCCTACACCCCTACAGTAATCTTAAGTCAAAACTTTAGGATTCCAACTCTATCCGTTCACCCAAATCCAAATGTATTACTGCTCGTAATCATAAATACGAACTTCCAAAACCATATCCTTTATCCATTAAAAATATGCAATTGGTACCAAATTTAGAAACTTTTAGTACGTTTCGTACACTTATAGGTCGAGTTTCTAAATACCCTTTGGTACATCTTCCTAACTCTCCATCAATGACCACTCGTTCAAAATTTCAGAATTCTAGCTCTTCGCGTTTGCCTAATACAATGGATTCCATATTTAGTACACTTTAGCCCTTTTCGTACCTTTCTACGACGAATTTCCAAAAACCCCTTTACGCAAAAACAAATTGTATCAAATTCTGTACAATTCGATTTTCCAAAAAAAACCTTAATCCTTCACTTCAACAGTAACCATAATTCCAAATAACAGGATTCCAGCGATATCCGTGCACTCAAATCCAAGTTGTACCATTTGGTACATTTCGTACCCATAAGTACGAATTTCAAAAACTACTTCCATCTCAATCCTATTCTCCAACAGCAGTCTGACCAAATTCCAGGATTCCAGCTTTATCCGTTCCCCCAAATCCAAATTGTACCACAGGTAGTACCACTTAGTACTTTTCGTACCCTTACTACTTCAGTCCTACGCTCCAATAGTAATCCTAATTTCAAATTTCAGGACTCAGACACTACCCGTCACCCAAATAGAAATTCTACCTCTATAGCCTACCACGAACGGGTTGCAAATTCTAACTCTTTCCGTTTACTAAAATTCATACTTTAAATTAAAATAAATAAAATTAAAATACTTAAAATTCAGGATTCCAGTTCTATTCGTTCACCCAAATCCAAATTGTAATAAATGTAGTACCATTTAGTACTTTTCGTACACATAAATACGAATTTCCAAAATTTCCCCAATCCTATGCTCCAACAGTAATCTCAATTTCAAATTTCAGGATTCCAGCTCTGTCCGTTCACTCGAATCCCTATTGTACCAAATTTAGTACTTTTCGAACACATAAGTACGAATTTCCAAAACCACCCTCATATCTAAGTCCTACACTTCACAGTAATCTTAATTACAAATTTCAGGTTTCCAGCTACATACATACGTTCACCCAAATCTAAATTGTACTAAATTTAGTACCATTTACTACTTTTCGTACCCATAAATACGAATTTTCAAAACTACTCAAATTTACACCCCACCAGTAATTTCAATTCCAAATTTCAAGATTCCAACTATATCCGTTCACCCAAATCCCCATTGTCCCAAATTTAGTACCATTTAGTACTTTTCATTCACATAAGTAAGAATTTCCAAAACTTCCCCAGTCCTACACTCCAACAGTAATATCAATTCGAAATTTCAGGAATCCAGCTCTATCCGTTCACCCAAATCCAAATTGTACTAAATTTAGTACCATTTAGTACTTTTCGTACACTCAAGTTTCCAAAAACCCTTTGGTGCATCTTTCTTACTCTTCATCAGTGATCCTCAGTCCAAATTTGAGGAATCAAGCTCTATCCGTTCACCCAAATCGAAACTGTACCAAATTTAGTGCTATTTAGTATTTTTCGTACCCTATGTACGAATTTCCAAAACTTCCACAATATTAAACTCCACCAGTAATCTCAGTTCCAAATTTAGAGATTCCAGCGCTATCCGTTCACCCAAATCCCCATTATACAAAATTTAGTTCCATTTAGTACTTTCCGTACACATAAGTACTAATTTCCAAAACCACCCTCATATCTCAATCCTACACTTCAACAGTAATATTAATTCCAAATTTCAGGTTTCCAGCTCTATCCGTTCATTCAAATCCAAATTGTACTAAATTTAGTACCATTTAGTACTTTTCGTACCCATAAGTACGAATTTTCAAAACTACCTCAATCCTACACCCCACCAGTAATCTCAATTCCAAATTTCGAGATTCCAGCTATTATCCGTTCAATCAAATCCCCATTGTATCAAATTTAGTACAATTTAGTACTTTTCATACACATAAGTACGAATTTCCAAAAGTTCTTCAATCCTACACTCCAACAGTAATCTCAATTCCAAATATCAGGATTCCAGCTCTATCCGTTCACCCAAATACCTATTGTACCAAATTTAGTACTATTTAGTACTTTTCGTACACATAAGCACGAATTTCCAAAACTACCCTCATATCTCAATCCTACACTACAACAGTAACCTTAATTCCAAATTTCAGGTTTCCAGCTCTTCACGTTCACCCAAATCTAAATTGTACTAAATTTAGTACTTTTCGTACACATGATTGGTAATTTTCCAAACCATTTCCTTTTAGAAGCACCACTTCCCAACCTTGATTTCCATACCAAATTCCTATATTCCTATAATCCTGGGGCATATTACTGATTTCATTAATTATTTAGCGATTTCTTCAAATTACAGATTTTGAAATTGAATAGTTATAACTGTACATCTCCATATACGATAAAATTCTTAATTGCAAATAAATGGTGGTAATATGCACAATTCTATTGCACTTTCATTGATTTGCAAACATTTAGTTATTACCAAAAAATCAGGTCCATACAGTTTTTAGTTGTTGTTATTTCTGGCCGATTTCTGAATTTATTCCCCTAATGTTGTCTTCAACAGCAACTCATTTGTTCATTTGCGTAATTGATGTTTATACACCATTATCACCAACTGCGACATCTGTTGCAATGGAAGATAACAAATGTCTTGTCTTTCTATTATTTAGTGGTTTACGATAAAATAAGTGCGCCTAGAAGTAAACTACAAAATTTGAAATTATGTGTGATCTCTTACGATATCAAGAAGTTATGGCATTGTTAATTTTACACATGTCTTGCAGAGGGCCAACTAAGTTAATAAGTACGTAATAGTAATAAAAAATAAGGATTTTTGTTGTTGTTATTTTTTGTGGTTCCAGGACGAATTTTCTAAAACCCGGCCTTATCTCGCACATTTGCATCAACAGTGACCCACTGGTAAAATTTCAAGCTCCTAGCTTTAGCCGTTTTGGCTGGGCGTTGATGATGAGTCAGTCAGTCAGTCAATCACTTATCACCAAGCTCATTTATATATATAGATATATATATATATATATATATATATATATATATATATACAGTTGCGAAAACAATATCAAAAAACAATAATAGCACCACCGTGAACTACACCGTGCCACTACAAAAACAATCAAGATTGTTGTTGTTTCCACTAATGTTTTTGTTATGTGCATATCTTAAGGTGTCCCCTTTTATAAAAAAGTATAAATATTTGCTTTAACCAAAAACTATCAAAAAAGAGGGCAAAAATAATAGCACCACTTACATTTTCTATAGAAAATATATTACTTTTGGGACATTTTCTTGAATTTAAACACTTCTTTGACTTATTGAACATTAATTTCTATATTTTAACATTCCACCTTCAAAAAATACGATGTTTTAAATTAAAATAGATCTTAAAAGGGCCTACAGTACAAAGAAGCCCAAGGTAACGAACAACACCTCTGTTGATTGCAAAGTTTTACAGATAAGTTGGCAGATTTATTTGAAAATCTAAGAAAATGATCAATTAATTGATCCCTGACATAACATCTGGTCAAAATTTTCAACTGAAATGCAAAAACGTACTATTTCAAAGATCCTTGTAGGCTATTAGAGGACCTTATTGTATCGGAAAAAGTACAATAAGTTCGCAAATAACTCAGAGAACTGTATTTAAATGCGCACAGCTCTTGGAAACGCCATAATTTTAACGGATTTTTACATTTGCAAGAAAAACTGTGGGGCAATATTTTATGTAGTTGTAATTTTAAATATTTATGTTTGGAGGAAAACAAATTAATTTCTCAGTTACATGTTCTCAAAAAACTCTGAATAAAACCAAGGATATTATATAGCTGATTTTGTCGTTAGAGACTAAACCCTACACATGGCAAGAAAACTGTAAAGAATTAACTTATTAGCGTTGAAACCTACCTAGTTCCTTGGCCATTCTCTAGGGTTGTGCGTTGTCCCTAGGCTATGACAAATCAACAAAATGTTAGCTCAGGTCAATAAGGTAACTACAGCAGTAAAACCAAAGATCAGAAAATCATTTTGGATAGTTATTAAGAGGTCCTTTGAAAATAATCCTGCGAACAATACCAGAATCCGCTTGTTCGATATCAAGCTAATCCCGAGGTGCTACTATCGAATTCAACTGAACAATAAATCAGTAGGCACTTGTTTCTCTTGTTGTACTACTATTCTTAAGCATTATAGTGAAAACATTTGTCCAATTTCTATCATTTTAAGAAAATTTTCAATGGTGGTGCTATTATTATTTTCGCCAACTTTTTGGAGTTTTTGTTAAATTTGGTTTTTTTAACAAGTGTCGAAAATAATTGCGATTGTAGTTACTTTTATATTTGCACATGAAAATATAAAATGCCTCAAAACCATATTTTTTGAAAGGTGGTACTATTATTTTATATATATCTTATATATATAAATGAGCTTGGTGATAAGTGATTGACTGACTGACTGACTCATCATCAACGCCCAGCCAAAACGGCTAAAGCTAGGAGCTTGAAATTTTACCAGTGGGTCACTGTTGATGCAAATGTGCGAGATAAGGCCGGGTTTTAGAAAATTCGTCCTGGAACCACAAAAAATGACAACAACAAAAATCCTTATTTTTCATTACTATTACGTACTTATTCACTTAGTTGGCCCTCTGCAAGACATGTGTAAAATTAACAATGCCATAACTTATTGATATCGTAAGAGATTACACATAATTTCAAATTTTGTAGTTTACTTCTAGGCGCACTTATTTTATCGTAAACCACTAAATAGTAGAAAGACAAGACATTTGTTATCTTCCATTGCAACAGATGTCGCAGTTGGTGATAATGGTGTATAAACATCAATTACGCAAATGAACAAATGAGTTGCTGTTGAAGACAACATTAGGGGAATAATTCAGAAATCGGCCAGAAATAACAACAACTAAAAACTGTATGGACCTGACTTTTTGGTAATAACTAAATGTTTGCAAATCAATGAAAGTGCAATAGAATTGTGCATATTACCACGATTTATTTGCAATTAAGAATTGTATCGTATATGGAGATGTACAGTCATAACTATTCAATTTTCAATTTCAAAATCTGTAATTTGAATGAAATCAATAATAGGCCCCAGGAATATAGGAATTTGGTATGGAAATCAAGGTTGGGAAGTGGTGCTTCTAAAAGGAAATGGTTTGGAAAATTACCAATCATGTGTACGAAAAGTACTAAATTTAGTACAATTTAGATTTGGGTGAACGTAAAGAGCTGGAAACCTGAAATTTGGAATTAAAGTTACTGTTGTAGTGTAGGATTGAAATATGAGGGTAGTTTTGGAAATTCGTGCTTATGTGTACGAAAAGTACTAAATAGTACTAAATTTGGTACAATAGGGATTTGGGTGAACGGATAGAGCTGGAATCCTGATATTTGGAATTGAGATTACTGTTGGAGTGTAGGATTGAAGAACTTTTGGAAATTCGTATATATGTGTATGAAAAGTACTAAATGGTACTAAATTTGATACAATGGGGATTTGGGTGAACGGATAATAGCTGGAATCTCGAAATTTGGAATTGAGATTACTGGTGGGGTGTAGAATTGAGGTAGTTTTGAAAATTCGTACTTATGGGTACGAAAAGTACTAAATGGTGCTAAATTTAGTACAATTTGGATTTGAATGAACGGATAGAGCTGGAAACCTGAAATTTGGAATTAATATTACTGTTGAAGTGTAGGATTGAGATATGAAGGTGGTTTTGGAAATTAGTACTTATGTGTACGGAAAGTACTAAATTGAACTAAATTTTGTATAATGGGGATTTGGGTGAACGGATAGCGCTGGAATCTCTAAATTTGGAACTGAGATTACTGGTGGAGTTTAATATTGTGGAAGTTTTGGAAATTCGTACATAGGGTACGAAAAATACTAAATAGCACTAAATTTGGTACAGTTTCGATTTGGGTGAACGGATAGGGCTTGATTCCTCAAATTTGGACTGAGGATCACTGATGAAGAGTAAGAAAGATGCACCAAAGGGTTTTTGGAAACTTGAGTGTACGAAAAGTAATAATTGGTACTAAATTTAGTACAATTTGGATTTGAGTGAACGGATAGAGCTGGATTCCTGAAATTTGGAATTGATATTACTGTTGGAGTGTAGGACTGGGGAAGTTTTGGATATTCTTACTTATGTGAATGAAAAGTACTAAATGGTACTAAATTTGGGACAATGGGGATTTGGGTGAACGGATATAGTTGGAATCTCGAAATTTGGAATTGAGATTACTGGTGGGGTGTAGAATTGAGGTAGTTTTGAAAATTCGTACTTATGGGTACGAAAAGAACTAAATGGTACTAAATTTAGTACAATTTGGATTTGGGTGAACGTATGTATGTAGCTGGAAACCTGAAATTTGGAATTAAGATTACTGTGAAGTGTAGGACTGAGATATGAGGGTGGTTTTGGAAATTCGTACTTATGTGTTCGAAAAGTACTAAATTTGGTACAATAGGGATTCGAGTGAACGGACAGAGCTGGAATCCTAAAATTTGAAATTGAGATTACTGTTGGATCATAGGATTGGGGAAATTTTGGAAATTCGTATTTATGTGTACGAAAAGTACTAAATGGTACTAAATTTATTACAATTTGGATTTGGGTGAACGGATAGAACTGGAATCCTGAATTTTAAGTATCAAGGTTGGGAAATGGCGTTGAAATAAGGAAATGGTTTTGGAAGTTCGTATTTATGATTACGAGCAGTACTAAATTTGGATTTGGGTGAACGGATAGAGCTGGAATCCTAAAGTTTTGAATTAAGATTACTGTAGGGGTGTAGGATTGAGATAGTTTTAGAAATTCGTACCTTTGAGTACGAAAAGTACTAAATGGTACTAAATTTGGTACAATTTGGATTTGGATGAACGGATAAAGCTGGAATTCTGAAATTTGGAACTAAGATTACTGTCGGACAGTAGAATTGAGGTTGTTTTGGAAATTCGTACTTATGGGTACAGAAAGCACTAAATTCGGTACAATTTGAATTTTAGTAAACGGATAGTGTTGGAATTAGGAATTAAGATTACTGTAGGAGTGTAGTATTGAGGAAATTTTTAAAAGTCGTACGTGTGCGTACGAGAAGTACTAAATGGTACTAAATATGGTACAATGTGGATTTGGGTGAACGGGTAGAGCTGGAATCCTGAAATTTTTGTTTGGGAAAGAAATGGTACTAAATTTGATACAATTTGGATTCGGGTGAATTAATAGAGCTAGAATCCTGAAATTTGGAATTACGATTACAGTCGAAGAGTAGGATTCAGGTTGTTTTGAAAAAGCAAACTTATGGTTACGAAAAGCACTAAATGGTACTAAATTTAGTACAATTTGTATGTAGGTGAACGGATAGCGGTGGAATCCTGCAATTTGAAAGTATGATTATTGTAGCCCTGTTGCGTTGAGGAAGTTTTGAAAATTGGTACGAAAATTCTAAATTGTTCTAAATTTAGTACAATTTTAATTTGGTTTAACGAATAGAGTTTGAATCCTGCAATTTGGAAGTAAGATTACTACTAAAGTGAAGGATTGAGGTAGTTTTGGAAAATCTTTCTTATGGGTACGAAGAGTTCGACTTCATACTAAGTTTGGTACAATTTGGAATTGGACGAACGGATACAGCTGGAATCTTGAGATTTGGAATTACTGTAATTATTATGGAATTTACTGTAATTATTTTGTATTAATGTCCGTGTATGGCTGAGATATGTCGTCGAAATACGTACCATAAGTATACGAAAATTACTTAATGGTACACAATTTGTTTTTGGGTGTAGGGACAGTGCTGGAATTTTTATTTTTTGGAGTTAGGGTGTGTATTGGTGTGCAACGTTGATCTCGCTGTTAATGTGTAAGGGTGAGATACGGCTGATCTTTTTTAAAAACGAACTTAAGGGGTACGTACAGTACTAAGATAAAAATAAATATTGATTAAAATTGGTATTAGTGCGACCAAATTTTCAGTGTTTGTCATTTCCATATTATATATTGTTTATTTGTTTTTTTTTTTTTATATCCTTTCCGCATACGAAGTAGCGGGCATTTTGCTAGTACCTATATATGTGGGTATGATGACCTCTGGTACAATAAAACACTTTGTTTAATGTTAATTATAATAGTTCAATTCTTTTATTTATTTATTATTTCAGGTTCATTAAATTAAACTTAGGTGAAGTAAACATAATAAATATAAATATTTACACAGTTATTTTTATTATTACTTAACACAAAGTTCAAATGGATTCTGTTAAACTTCTTTAAAACACTTCAAAAGTTCTTATTGAGTATTTATTGACTCATTCACCACTTTAAGTTTGATCTTCTAGAAAACTTTTTTTATTCACACTTCAAAACTCTTTTGTTTCTAACTTCTTCAAATTGACTACAGCGACTGTGTGTGGTTGTCGTTCGTCGGCGCTTATTTGCATTGTTGAGTCGTTCGCTTTGCTCAACGTGCTGTGTTTGGAGTGTATCGTCTTTTGTGCTGTGTTTAGTGTATGTCTTTAGTTAGAACGTATGTCGACAGTCTTCTGTGTTTAGTTTGTACAATGAAGTATGCGAGTATATTTAGCAGGTAGTGGGCGCGCAATATAGTGACTGCGTAACCCGTTCCTACATTCGGCCATCCAGACATACATTATCCCTCGAATGTAGCACCCAAGCCTTCATGTACTCTGCCACCGCCGTACAACGCCTAGGCCCTTCATTGTCGCCTACCCTCTCGACGATGTACCTACCATGGTTCAGCTATTGCACAACTTTGTATGGTCCCAAAAACTTCGGTTTCAATTTCATACCTGTACCAAATTGAGTACGCTTTATTGCTACCAAATCATTTGCAATCACAAGAAAACAACTTTGAATTTTTATTCAGGGCTAACTAGAGCACGTTGTTCGTTTATTGTTGGTTGTTCAATAATTGATTGAATATTCGGAATTCCATCGACTTTATACACAATTTCTTCATAGTCAGCAAGATCGAGGAATTCCCGCTTAAACATATGGTTGACATTTACTCTTACTCTATTTGACAAACTAAGAGAGAAACGAAAAGAGGGGAGAAATATGTGTCACAACAATCGAAAACCAAAACAGTGCAATAGCCCGAAAATAACAACAACAACAGCACGCTTACATTATGAATGGCTTGGCGTTCATATGGAATAAAGTGCTGCGTTAGCATAATTCGTCGTTGGTGGTTTGTTATGAAAATATTCTTTTATTTATTAAATATTCTTGTTAGCACTGTGTGACATTGTATTTACGCTACTTTGTTATACTACACCTCCTCTTTTCTGAAGAATGTTCATATAATTTCTTTTGAATTATGTGGACATTCTTTGTAATATTAAACGTACATACTTAAAATTAGACATATTTATTGTAAACATAAAATTTTGTTAAAAATTCTTAAACATCTAGAGTGGATCCACGTTTATTATAAATATATTTGAAAAAAAAAATCTTAAGTGTATTTTAATGATGATTTTATGATTTAAGTGTTTCTTAAATGCTACATTTTATGACTTATGGGTTATAAATCTTAACTCTATTTTTATGAACTATTTGTTCTTTCTTTGTTTCTTTCTCAAAAAGTTTTATATTATTGTTTTGTAAAATTTCTTTAATTTTGTACGGTCCTTTGTATTTTGGATCCAAGCTTCATCTCGTAGTAAAACCAAAATCGACAATTTTAATGTTACAATCAATACTTTTCTTATCATATATTTCTTTCTGTCTTAGTTTATATCTATCTAGTAATTGTTGAGCTCTCTTATGTGCTACTTCTACCTAAACTTAGTTTCTTTGGCATAATTCTCTATATTATACAAGGGTGCAATTTTATCTACTTCTGCGAATTGACTGAACATATTCGGAAGTTTACCAAAAACCTAATTGTATGGGCAGTAATCATGTACGGTTGAAGGTGTTGTATTGAAACAATACATGAAATATTTAAGCCATATATCCAAATCAATTTTATCAACTGATATGTAAGATCTAACATATTCATTAAAAATTCTGTGACTTCTTTCAATTGTACCAAGTGTTTGATGATGATATGCCTTCGAAGTTAGTTTTTGTATTTTAAGTAAATTGCATATTTCTTCTAGTAGGGTGTTTTTATATTCTGTTCCCATGTCCGAAATGAACGTCTTCATTGGAACGTAGCACACTGGTAGATACCACTGATCTAGCGGCGCGAAAGTAAAAAAATCGAACTATAAAATTCCGAAATATTTTCCATTGTATCGATTACAGACACTTTGCAGACAAAGATTTTGTGTTTTCATTTTTGTTGTTGTAAATATTCACTCAGTTATTCACTATCAAATACAAGAGTTTTTGTTGCGTCAGATTTTAAAAAATTGTTGCAAAAAAGTTTAACTTCATATTTAAATAAATTCGTAATGAAACTGGACAAGAATTATTTTTAATTAATAGCAGAGGGGGTGATTTAAATTATAAAAATTAGTTTGGGGTCTGGAGGTACTTAGCTATATAGCAATAAATTTTCACAAAATTCAATTTGTTAGTGTTTTTATGGGTTGTACGCGCTTGGTCTATAGAGTGCATCTTGTAAACTTGGACGAACTTGGGTTCGATTATTTTTTTGGGAATGAAATTGGACCCTCTGGATACGGAATAACCACATTAGGGCTGCAAATATTTGCAAATCTTTTGATGACTGCACTTTTAAAATAAGGAGTTTTGCATGAAATTCATACAAATTTGGCTGTACCTATTTTGAGAAATGTTTGCAAGGAGGAGTTCTACCCCCGGAGATACTGTAATACCATATTATAGCTAAATATTTGATTAAATATGGGATAACAAGTAAAATTCAACGAATCGGGGGTACCATAAAAGGGGCTACATCAAAATATAAATCAGTATTGAAAATGTTTTGTGAGAAGATTTTATACGCAGTGAGAACACGGAATGCAAAATTACAGCCACATTGGTTTAAAAACGTGGTCATGATATTCAAAATACCTTAGATTGGGAGGTACGGTTACATGGGGGCTATATCAAAACGTGCACCTAGCTCCATAATTTTTGGTGAAAATATTTTTGTGACCACTAGGAACCCTAAGCATCAAATTACAGCTAATTTGCTACGAAATTGTGGCTTAAATCCTCAAAATACCGAAAATCGGAAGGTACCGTTATATGGGGCTATACCAAAACATTAGTCGATATTGTCCATATTTGGCCCATTATTACCTACAGGTACAAGCTGTGCTTCAGTGACGTATCTCAATTCATTTGCAAGTTATTAATTTCGCGCCGCTAGATCAGTGCTTTCGACCACCGTGCGTAGGTGAGAATAAAGTTCTCAAATATCGCTTTAGTATTTGTTTTTGCACTTTTGTCACTGACCGGTATAGTGACTAAGTATTTTGTCATATCACATATCAATGTGACGGCATATTCATTTCCTTGTTCTGATTTTGGAAATGGGCCAATAGTATCAACGTAAACGGTGTCAAATGCACTCGTCGGTGTTGGCGTTATTGTCATTGGAGTTTTAAGTGTTTTGTTTGTTTAGCAGTATGGCATTTTAGGCACGCTTTGACATATTTTTTAATATCTTTAGACATATTTATCCAATAATAATATCTTCTAATTTTTAATATTTCTTTAATCTTTTGTGCATCTTTATCATTAATATGGTCACCTTATTTAGTAGCGCTACTTTTATTCTATTCAATTTATTATTGCCCTCATTTATAAATACCTCTATAGAGTTAAATTCAAATATTTTCTCACTAGGTGCCACTTGTAATTTATCAATATGATGATTTCGAGCCTTGGGAAAAATTGTCCTAAGTCAATCTCCCATTAATAAACAAATCATTTATGTGTATATATGCAACTAGCAAAATGCCCGCTACTTCGTATGCGGAAAGGATATAAAAAAACAAATAAACAATATATAATATGGAAATGACAAACACTGAAAATTTGGTCGCACTAATACCAGTTTTAATCAATATTTATTTTTATCTTAGTACTGTACGTACCCCTTAAGTTCGATTTTCAAAAAGATCAGCCGTATCTCACCCTTACACATTAACAGCGAGATCAACGTTGCACACCAATACACACCCTAACTCCAAAAAAATAAAAAATTTCAGCACTGTCCCTACACCCAAAAACAAATTGAGTACCACTAAAAAATTTTTGTATACTTATGGTACGTATTTCGACGACATATCTCCGCCATACATGGACATTAATACAAAATAATGACAGTAAATTCCATAATAATTACAGTAATTCCAAATCTCAAGATTCCAGCTGTATCCGTTCGTCCAATTCCAAATTGTACCAAACTTAGTATCAAGTCGAACTCTTCGTACCCATAAGTAAGATTTTCCAAAACTACCTCAATCCTTCACTTTAGTAGTAATCTTACTTCAAAATTCAGGATTCAAACTCTATCCCTTAAACCAAATTAAAATTGTACTAAATTTAGAACAATTTAGAATTTTCGAACCAATTTTTAAAACTTCCTCAACGCAACAGGGCTACAATAATCATACTTTCAAATTGCAGGATTCCACCGCTATCCGTTCACCTACATACAAATTGTACTAAATATAGTACCATTTAGTGTTTTTCGTAACCATAAGTTTGCTTTTTCAAAACTGTAATCGTAATTCCAAATTTCAGGATTCCAGCTCTATTAATTCACCCGAATCCAAATTGTATCAAATTTAATACCATTTCTTTCCCAAACAAACATTTCAGGATTCCAGCTCTACCCGTTCACCCAAATCCATATTGTACCATATTTAGTACCATTTAGTACTTCTCGTACCCATACGAACGACTTTTCAAAATTTCCTCAATACTACACTCCTACAGTAATCTTAATTCCCAATTCCAACACTATCCGTGTACTAAAATTCAAATTGTACCAAATTTAGTGCTTTCTGTACCCATAAGTACGAATTTCCAAAACTATCTCAATTCTACTGTCCGGCAGTAATCTTAGTTCCAAGTTTCAGAATTCCAGCTCTGTCCATTCATCCAAATCCAAATTGTACCAAATTTAGTACCATTTAGTACTTTTCGTACCCAAAGGTACGAATTTCCAAAACTATCTCAATCCTACACCCCTACAGTAATCTTAAGTCAAAACTTTAGGATTCCAACTCTATCCGTTCACCCAAATCCAAATTTATTACTGCTGGTAATCATAAATACGAACTTCCAAAACCATATCCTTTATCCATTAAAAATATGCAATTGGTACCAAATTTAGAAACTTTTAGTACGTTTCGTACACTTATAGGTCGAGTTTCTAAATACCCTTTGGTACATCTTCCTAACTCTCCATCAATGACCACTCGTTCAAAATTTCAGAATTCTAGCTCTTCGCGTTTGCCTAATACAATGGATTCCATATTTAGTACACTTTAGCCCTTTTCGTACCTTTCTACGATGAATTTCCAAAAACCCCTTTACACAAAAACAAATTGTATCAAATTCTGTGCAATTCGATTTTCCAAAAAAACCTTAATCCTTCACTTCAACAGTAACCATAATTCCAAATAACAGGATTCCAGCGATATCCGTGCACTCAAATCCAAGTTGTACCATTTGGTACATTTCGTACCCATAAGTACGAATTTCAAAAACTACTTCCATCTCAATCCTATTCTCCAACAGCAGTCTGACCAAATTCCAGGATTCCAGCTTTATCCGTTCCCCCAAATCCAAATTGTACCACAGGTAGTACCACTTAGTACTTTTCGTACCCTTACTACCTCAGTCCTACACTCCAATAGTAATCCTAATTTCAAATTTCAGGACTCACACACTACCCGTCACCCAAATAAAAATTCTACCTCTATAGCCTACCACGAACGGGTTGCAAATTCTAACTCTTTACGTTTACTAAAATTCATACTTTAAATTAAAATAAATAAAATTAAAATACTTAAAATTCAGGATTCCAGTTCTATTCGTTCACCCAAATCCAAATTGTAATAAATGTAGTACCATTTAGTACTTTTCGTACACATAAATACGAATTTCCAAAATTTCCCCAATCCTATGCTCCAACAGTAATCTCAATTTCAAATTTCAGGATTCCAGCTCTGTCCGTTCACTCGAATCCCTATTGTACCAAATTTAGTACTTTTCGAACACATAAGTACGAATTTCCAAAACCACCCTCATATCTAAGTCCTACACTTCACAGTAATGTTAATTACAAATTTCAGGTTTCCAGCTACATACATAGGTTCACCCAAATCTAAATTGTACTAAATTTAGTACCATTTACTACTTTTCGTACCCATAAATACGAATTTTCAAAACTACTCAAATTTACACCCCACCAGTAATCTCAATTCCAAATTTCAAGATTCCAACTATATCCGTTCACCCAAATCCCCATTGTCCCAAATTTAGTACCATTTAGTACTTTTCATTCACATAAGTAAGAATTTCCAAAACTTCCCCAGTCCTACACTCCAACAGTAATATCAATTCGAAATTTCAGGAATCAAGCTCTATCCGTTCACCCAAATCGAAATTGTACCAAATTTAGTGCTATTTAGTATTTTTCGTACCCTATGTACGAATTTCCAAAACTTCCACAATATTAAACTCCACCAGTAATCTCAGTTCCAAATTTAGAGATTCCAGCGCTATCCGTTCACCCAAATCCCCATTATATAAAATTTAGTTCCATTTAGTACTTTCCGTACAAATAAGTACTAATTTGCAAAACCACCCTCATATCTCAATCCTACACTTCAACAGTAATATTAATTCCAAATTTCAGATTTCCAGCTCTATCCGTTCATTCAAATCCAAATTGTACTAAATTTAGTACCATTTACTACTTTTCGTACCCATAAGTACGAATTTTCAAAACTACCTCAATCCTACACCCGACCAGTAATCTCAATTCCAAATTTCGAGATTCCAGCTATCATCCGTTCAATCAAATCACCATTGTATCAAATTTAGTACAATTTAGTACTTTTCATACACATAAGTACGAATTTCCAAAAGTTCTTCAATCCTACACTCCAACAGTAATCTCAATTCCAAATATCAGGATTCCAGCTCTATCCGTTCACCCAAATCCCTATTGTACCAAATTTAGTACTATTTAGTACTTTTCGTACACATAAGCACGAATTTCCAAAACTACCCTCATATCTCAATCCTACACTACAACAGTAACCTTAATTCCAAATTTCAGGTTTCCAGCTCTTCACGTTCACCCAAATCTAAATTGTACTAAATTTAGTTCTTTTCGTACACATGATTGGTAATTTTCCAAACCATTTCCTTTTAGAAGCACCACTTCCCAACCTTGATTTCCATACCAAATTCCTATAATCCTGGGGCCTATTACTGATTTCATTAATTATTTTGCGATTTCTTCAAATTACAGATTTTGAAATTGAATAGTTATAACTGTACATCTCCATATACGATAAAATTCTTAATTGCAAATAAATGGTGGTAATATGCACAATTCTATTGCACTTTCATTGATTTGCAAACATTTAGTTATTACCAAAAAGTCAGGTCCATACAGTTTTTAGTTGTTGTTATTTCTGGCCGATTTCTGAATTTATTCCCCTAATGTTGTCTTCAACAGCAACTCATTTGTTCATTTGCGTAATTGATGTTTATACACCATTATCACCAACTGCGACATCTGTTGCAATGGAAGATAACAAATGTCTTGTCTTTCTATTATTTAGTGGTTTACGATAAAATAAGTGCGCCTAGAAGTAAACTACAAAATTTGAAATTATGTGTGATCTCTTACGATATCAAGAAGTTATGGCATTGTTAATTTTACACATGTCTTGCAGAGGGCCAACTAAGTTAATAAGTACGTAATAGTAATGAAAAATAAGGATTTTTGTTGTTGTTATTTTTTGTGGTTCCAGGACGAATTTTCTAAAACCCGGCCTTATCTCGCACATTTGCATCAACAGTGACCCACTGGTAAAATTTCAAGCTCCTAGCTTTAGCCGTTTTGGCTGGGCGTTGATGATGAGTCAGTCAGTCAGTCAATCACTTATCACCAATCTCATTTATATATATAGATTATGTTTACAGGCCACTTCTTAGAGCCTTGGGAAATCCTGTCCTATGTCAAGTTTCCCATTAATAAACATATAATTCATTTGTATTTTCTGACGTCATCATTATTTCTTTTAACATATATACTGGGCTAATTATTTCTATATATTTGATGATGCTTTTCATTGTATTGTATACTGCTTTTTAACTCCTTTTTGGCCATAGATGGTTTGAGTCTTTGTTTAGGTTTTTATGATCTCATTAGAGCCTCCTTAAGATGTTTTAGTGCTCTACCACCATCTAACGTCCATTCAAACGGTACACCTTTCTTTCTTTAATGAAAGATACCTTGAATTAAAAAAAAATAATTCTTATGAACTTCAAATCTTTTTGCTCTATCTCTGTCCTTCGGCCATGGGTATTTTTTTATAATATATAAAAGTATTTTTTTATAGAATATAGAACGGAACATTACTTCACGAGAACCTATAATCCCGTCAACAACCTCCGATGCGTCTAAAAAGGATTGTAAATGATGTGGGTTTCCATTAAATTCAGGGAAAATCACCATGACGTGAGTCATAATATAATCTACCGTTGTTTCTGTCATGTTTGATTCTACTGTATTGTCATCTAAATTAAGAAAAAATAGCCTCAAATAACTTTTTAAGCAATCCCATATTTTAAATATTTCTAACTGTATACTTCTTTTTAATCATCTTATTATGGATAGAATAAACTTTGATTACGAAATTCAAAATTAAAAAAACTGACATAACTACTAGACAGATTTCACCTTTTGATAGGTTAACTTCCCTTTATATTACTTAAACGTCATTTATAACGTTGGCGTTTGGCCGTTCTACCTTAGATAGCTGCTTGCCCATATTTTAGTATATTACATAGATATTTTTATTTGTGTTTTTAACTAAAGTAAAAAATAAACTATTCTCTAAAAATTTTACATAATTTTCCCTTACTTGAAATATATTTAGTTTTTCCTTCCTTTTTGTGTATCCAGTATTGACATCGGTTAATATTGATTACTAATTTTGCTGTTATTTAAGACAATTTTGATAGTTTCTTCTCTTTTAATTTATTGCGACTTTTAATTTCGTTTTTTACATGAAAATTGGTAGGAGTTTTCTTTAATTTGTTTTGTTTTTTTTTGTTTTTTTTTTTTTTTTGTAATAATAATATGTTTTAAGGTAAATTATGTGGTTTCCAAAAGAATAACGGTCCTGTTTCTTCCTTCATTTCCAGTTTTTCATCTGTTATCAGCTTTGGAACGAGTGGACCTCTGTTATATTCCATACTCTTAATATCCTCTGCTACCATCGATTGTTTCTTCAACCCTCGGCATGGGTTGGACTGCCCGGATTGACTGGCAGTATCTTCTTAAAAAAAAAATGCTATATTTTCAATCCTTGCAACGGATCTCGCCTTCAAATTTATTTATTTTTTTGCTCCTTGCTTACGTGAGCATGGTCTTGCAACTTGTGCAAGGATCACAACTCCTTGCTTATTTAAGCAAGGTCTTGTAACTGGTGCAAGGATCGCAACTAGTGCGAAGCTGGCAGGATCGCCATGTAACCGACAAGAAAACAACAAGTTTGAATTTTTATTCAGTGCTAACTAGAGCCCGTTGTTCTTTTATTGTTGGTTGTTCAATAATTGATTGAATATTGGGAATTCCATCGACTTTATACACAATTTCTTCATAGTCAGCAAGATCGAGGAATTCCCGCTTAAACATATGGTTGACATTTACTCTTACTCTATTTGACATGTAGAAAACTTCTTACATGCTAAGTCTTACAAACTAAGAGAGAAACGAAAAGAGGGGAGAAATATGTGTCACAACAATCGAAAACCAAAACAGTGCAATAGCCCGAAAATAACAAAAACAACAACAGCACGCTTACATTATGAATGGCTTGGCGTTCATATGGAATAAAGTGCTGCGTTAGCATAATTCGTCGTTGGTGGTTTGTTATGAAAATATTCTTTTATTTATTAAATATTCTTGTTGGCACTGTGTGACATTGTATTTACGCTACTTTGTTATACTACACATTAACGTCATACGAATTCTCAGGCACTCTCCTTCTATTATATTCCTTTCTATTTTCTTGCTGAATTTCCAATATGATATTTTTGGCTTCTTCTCGCAATGAACTACGTTCATCTTCAAATTCTTTGATGGCATATTCTTCTAAAATTGTTCTTATATCAGTACAGTATTTTGCCCTCATATCGACCCCAGTCAATAACTTAAATGGACTTACTTTTGTACTACGAGGTGGTGTATTATTAATCGTCCTTTGTACGCGATCTATATGCTTATACCAGTTAGCAGGCGTCTCAACACATAATTTTGCTAACATTGGTACAATAATCCTATGCATACGCTCCACCTGTCCATTCCCCGGGGAACACCCGTAGCAATTAACAAATGTTGTATGGACTGTTCTTCGCAATACTCTTCAAATTGTTTTTTGTTTTAATTCGCTGTGGGTTACCAAACACTGCCGCTTGTTTAGTTAGCCTGTCTACTACCTCATTTGTGCCTGTACTCTTAGTGGGGTACAGCCAAACAAACTTAGTAAACCCATCCACGACTACCAGTATTGTATGATTGTACTGTTCATTGTTCATTGTTCCTTACGACCCCTCTTAGCGCCAGCTATTATGCACTCAACACAACTTTTAACTATCCTCTCAGTTCTATTTGTTGAGTCCGGTATGAAATAATTTTTCTTCACAAGCTCTTCTGTTTTCCTTTCAGCAAAATGTCCTTGTCTATGGGCCACGGTTATAATCTCATTTTCCATAGACGATGGTATCACAATAAGTTCCTAATTTGGTTCCTTATGTAGAATATCATATTTAATATAGTAGTCGTCATATGTACCTGTCGCCTTCTGAATTAATTACCATGCCTACCTGTTCTAAAATGTCGTTGCCTATAATTACAGGGTAAATTACATCTTCCTTTTCTATTATGTGAAATGTTATGTTTATTTCAATGTCGTCAATCTTTGCCTTCGTGTTTACATATCCCATCGTACATATGCTGTTACCCCCTACACCACTAAGAGACTTTACCTCATTGCCAATTTCTACATTGCCGAATCCATCAATGACATCGTTACGCAACAGGCCTACGTCACTACCTGTGTTTACAAACGCAAGGAACTTCTTTCCTCGAATTTCAACTTCTTTGAAAATTCGGCGTGTAGACTGCGAAATATCTTCGGACAATGTGTGGACTCTATCCTTTTTGTGCGTTTCAACTTTTCCGTCTTTGGTTTCCTCTTTAATATCTATTTTGCATTCAAAAGATCTGCGTCCTAAACCCATACAACGGAAGCACTTGGTTTGTGGGACCTTACACTGATTTGAAAGGTGTCCCTTTTCCAAACATTTGAAGCAATGGCCGGACGCTTTCTTGTTACTGTTCTCATTTTTGTTGGTATGTGCTCTCGTATACCTTCTGTATAAGTTCGATACATTGGTTACGCCAATGTATACGTTCGATACTTTGTTTCCCCTTCTGCAGTATTACAATTAACCGCATTAATTGGCCGCTCTTTGAGCTCAATGGGGAAATCTTCTCTGCCTTTCTTTTAGGAGTCATATTCGCCTGGTTCGGATGCTGGGAGAGAATATTCATTCTTTCCCACACTCTCTCCTAATAGTCACATTCGCTCAGTTCGGATGCAGAGGGGCGCTTTCCAATGCTGCAGTCATAGTTGATGTCACGGCCATGTGAACGTTATTCTGCCCACCTGCAACGACACTTGCTATTTAACTTTCGAAGGAGTCACACTCCTATTGCTTTCGTTCGTAGCTTCACATACCAAAGGTAACTGTTTCTTGTACCAAGAAACTCACTTTTACCATAAATAAACCGAAAATATTTGAAACTGATATACTCGTGTTTGTCTTTTATTTTCTTCTCTTTCCATCCCTGACCTATCGACGGTCAGTGGTATCACGCCAACATTTTGATCCATTCGAGCCGGATCTGTTCCAGTTGAAGTCGTGTTGTTGCTCGCAAGACAAATTACATTTGTTGAAGAAGAGAAGAAACTCGGACATTGCATTCTTTGTTGTTGCCATCAGGGCAATTTCCTATAGTTGTGGTAGATTTAACTCATCATTTCGCATGATTATTCTTCCATCATCATACATTCCATCAACAAAACACAGGTACGTAAATCAGTTTCTGTGAAAAAATTTAGCATACGCGAGTGTTTGTTGTCTAAAAAAAATAATAATAATAATCTCTTTCGAAAAATAATACATTTTTCATCTAAAAATTGTTCGCTACATCGCGCATTGGTCGCCTTGTCAATTGCACTTTCGCTAGTGTATCATTGTTTTTCCCTCACCTTTCGCACATTACATACAGTCCACTTAGTCGTAGCAGTAATTGTAGTGATCCTCGCCAACAGTGCTGCTTATTTCAATTTGTTGCTGCCCTTTATTATTTTGGTTCTATTTTCGAAAATAAAACTCTTTAATAGTAAACACAACAACAAATTTCCATTTGTCGTTGATCTTTTCAGAGATCATTTCTAGCAGTGGTATTCCTTTGAATTTGTTGTTTTCTATTTTTCTCGTTTGGTTCTGCTTTCTAAGGCAGAACCCTTCTAGAGAAATAATTACAACAACAGCTCTACAATTATTCGCTATTCATTTCGCAGTGTTTATTTATTTCTCACTTAAAGGCCTCATAGACACCCCCGTTTTCTTGTTGATATCCCCAGCCAGCAGTGAGAAATAACAACACCCTTTCTTCCATTAACTTTGCGGCTACTTCTTGAAATCTCGTTTCTCGATCTCTGTTATTAGTTATTATTGTTGTTGTTATTCCCCAAGGTCTTTTCTAACGAAGCCCTTTAGTTGAGAATTTGCATGGGCAAATTTACATTAACAACACACATTGCTACAGTCATACGGTCGTTTGGTTTATTTGTTGTATAGATCGTTCTTCGCCAACCAAACGCATTCGTTTTTATTCTACTGGAAGTATTAATATTCCTATTTGAGAATTTGCATTCTAATTGCAATAACAACGTACATCTTTCCACGCACAATTATAAAGCGTCGGTTAGATTACATTGTAAACATACCAACAAAATTCTGTCGATCACCGCTTGGTCGTTTGTAGCGTCCGTACTTGAGTGGGAGCTTCGCTGCCCACGCATAGCCATTTCTCTGCTTGTGTTTTATTACGTTTTGTGAGATATTCGTAGTCGACACTCGCACAGTGGGACATATCGTCTCAAAATATTTATTTTTTCTTATATTTTTTGTTGAATATTTTCAATTCGATTTTTTTTGCTTTTTACTTCGTGTGGTGCTACAATACCATTTGTTGTTATTTATCTTCGGTTAAGGCACCCTACTTTCGGCATTTTTATAAATTTATAAAAATAATTATACTAAATTTGGTTGAATTGAATTGCAAATAATATCGGTAATATTTATCGATATTGTTTATACAAAATAGTCGTTTTTGAAAAAAAAAATCTTTCAACCAAAAAATTGTGTACCCTACAGTCGGTACTGCCACATTTTCTCATTGGTCGAAGCAAATAACTCTAAAAAATCTGGCAATTTAAACATTTTTCTATTTTTACCTTTGGCCTTTTTTGACGTCTTGTTCATTGTACCCTACACCCTGCAAGCTAGGTTTGGGTACAACATTTGGCAAAATTTGCAATTTTTGGAAATTTTCTTCTTGTCTTTCGTTGCTTGCGCTAAATTCTCAGTTGGGAATTCCATATCTGTCGTAATTCTTCAGTTCTTTTAGAAACAATATCGATAAATTCTATATTCTCTAGTAGGCAAATTGTCCCAGTTCGGAACTTGTGTTCAATTTCTTATCCTTCTCGGAACTTTGCTGTCTACTCGCGTACTCTACTGGTGGAATTTTGCATTTTATATTTCATTGTCGCAAATTATAATAGTTTTCGACCCTTTCATTGGTTGAGTATTCACACTTGGTTTTTTCTTTCCCCAATTAGTAGGATTCGCATTTTCTACAGTTTGAATTTCGCTTCAAGTATTTCCATAGTTATAGATTTTCTAAATTTGCGACGCTTGGACTCGTTAGTCTTGTCCTAAACTTCTGGGCCCACATACCTTTTTGGAACTGATTCGCTTCCCTCTTTCGTCCCCATTATCTAAATTTGTTGCAATTATGTCCATAACTCCCCTCGTGCGTTTCATTCGAGCTGCCGACGCTCTTATTTAATTTGATGCGTATTTCGAACGACTAAATCCTGATAAGCACACCGTATTTAATCTCGAAATATACGGTTCCGAGCTTAATCAATTATGGACAACATTCAAAAGCACTCATCAGAAGTGTCTTGACCATCTGGCGACATCACAGAGTCCTCAACCCTCTGACAAAAATGTCGTCGCGGGTAAATACAACAGCTCCTTTCGGGCTTATCAACATTGCCTTTCGGCAATAAACCAGAAGCTAGACGAGCTAAAATCGTCCAAGTCTGCTCCATCATTGAATGGACCAACTCCACAAAACAGTCCACCAATGGTTCCTCAACCACTTTCACCTTCGGAGGAACTCCCAGTGAGTACGTCTGTTCCCCCATCGACTTGTTTGAACACAAAACCCTTTGTGTCAAATAATTGTAAAGAAAGCCAAACTTCTCCTTTACATCCAAGCGAATCACTCGCATCATCGATTTCAACCCAACCACAATCCATTAGTCGTCTCCCTCATATCGATCCACCTTCTCACAATTTAGTTTTGCCTCCTATCGACATCGAAGTCTTTAGTGGAGATTTCATTTCATGGCCAACCTTTCGAGATCTTTTTAGTACAATTTTTATCAAAAATTCTCGCTTGAGTGACATTGAGAAATTATGTCACTTAGTTCAAAAAACCAGCGGTGAGGCTCGGGAAATTGTTTCGAAATTTCCACTCACCCATCGTAGTTTTGAATTAGCTTGGAAGGCGTTGGAGGATGTGTATGATAATAAACGTATCCTCGTACATAATCACCTCAATCTTCTTTTACGCCTTCAAATGCCTATCGTTTTCAACAATTTAAGAGGGGCTGGTCGTTCTAACCATGACTGCAACATTTTAAAATAATATCAACTAACAATCACTCGAGATAATTACATATCGCACATTACAAGACCTACACATTTTAAACATCACGAATCTTTACAAAACCACAATATTACACGAATTTTCTGACGCTGCTAATTTCCTACACACCACACCCAAAATACAAGAAGACGAGCTGAAGGAAGATACTATATACCAAAATTTAGAAATGAATATGGCAGACGAACCCTAGCAGTGAGTCTGCCGACAACACTAAACGAGCTGCCACTAGAATTGCTTAATATAAGAAGTAAAGTCAAAAGAAAGAAATTGTATAAAATCCACTTCATAAATTCGCAATAATAACTCTTGTTTTTTAATTTTCCCTCAATTATAACATTACAACTGAACAATATTGTATAATAAAACGTATACACTTACATTGTAATAATCCTGCAGACAAGCGAAAAGCTTCGCGGGACATATGAATTTCTAACTTTTTATATGCACCAATAAAGAATTTGAATTTGAAAAAAAAAACAAATGGAAGACGACACATGTTGTCTTCTATAGAATAGAAGACGACACATGTTGTCTTCTATAGAATAGAAGACGACACATGTTGTTTTCTACAGAATAGAGACGACACATGTTGTTTTCTACAGAATAGAAGCTGACATATGTTGTTTTCTATAGAACAGAAGACGAAACATGTTGTCTTCTATAGAATAGAAGACGACACATGTTGTCTACTATAGAATAGAAGACGACATATGTAGTCTTCTACAGAATAGAAGACGACACATGTTGTCTTCTATAGAATAGAATACGACACATGTTGGCTTCTATAGAATGGAAGACGACACATGTTGTCTTCTATAGAATAGAAGACGACACATCTCTTCTATAGAATGGAAGACGTCACATGTTTTCTTCTATAGAATAGAACATAACTAATTTGTTGGTATTGCATACTACAGCAATAAACAACATTTTGACGGTGCCCGGTCTCACAATTAGGAGGGATGGCTTTTTTTTTTGTTTGGGATGACGACTTCTATTTTGTTTTTCAACATAGTCAGGCTTAATCACATAGTCGTTGTTTTAATATTTTATTAAAACAACTTTAATTTATTAGTGGGAAAAAAATTTGCGATGTTTACCAAGGGGTAAGGCGGGGAATACTATAGTTTCAGATCTAGCCACAGATCTCCATCAGTTCCCTTATTTCTTGTTTTTCAACACGAAACTTTTTATACCCAAGTGTCAATTGCAAGCTCAAATAGATACGTACGCAAAGAAACACTCTGATCGACAATTTCTTTGACACTACCTAAACTCTAGCAACTTCACTTGTAAACAAAACCAAATTTTTCCCACTGCTATGCGTTCGTCGATTCTCGACGAAAAAGCGCATAACTAATTTGTTGGTATTGCATACTACGCGGCCTCACAATTAGGAGGGTTGGCGTTTTTTGTTTGGGATGGCGACTTCTATTTTGTTTTTCAAAATAGTCAGGCTTAATCCCATAGTCGTTGTTTTAATATTTTATTAAAACAACTTTAATTTATTAGTGGGAAAAAAATTGACGATGTTTACCAAGGGGTAAGGCAGGGAATACTATAGTTTCAGATCTAGCCACAGATCTTCATCAGTTCCCTTATTTCTTGTTTTTCAACAAGAAACTTTTTATACTCAAGTGTAAATTGCTAGCTCAAATAGATACGTGCGCAAAGAAACACAAAAGTGTCAAAGAGAAGTTGTCTCTTTCGACATGGAAACAATTAGATTCGTTCCTAACAGATAGAATACAAACTTTGCCTCTCGAATGGGCACCAAGTTAAAAAATGCAATAGCAACCACCATTGTTCTGTTTGTAAAGGCAGACATCACACGCTACTTCATCGTGTCAAAAATGGTAACACTTCCTCAAGCTCGTTGCAAAAGTCTTCTCCTTTGTCGAATTCCTCATCAACTACATCCAAAACTAGTTCGATTTTAACCAATGGTAGTTTTTTCTCTAACTCGTATACCCGCCAAGTTCTGCACACAAAACAAAATAGAGATGTGCTCTTGGGAACTGCGATTGTAAACGTCGTTCACAATCACAAAAATTATGCTGCTCGAGCCATAATTGATCCTTCGTCGGAAGTCTCAATCATCACAAAGATACTACAAAACACAATTGGAATTAAAACTCGTCCTGCTAATGCCACTCTTTCTGGCGTAACTAGTAATTGCACTTCGAAAGAAATTTGTTCGTTGAATCTTTCATCACCTAAAAATTCGAAAAGTATCCTAAACGCTAATGTGTTAGTCTTACCTAACATTTCGAAAAACTTGTTGTCGTTGTCTTCCATATCGAATCTGCGTTCTAATTTGTCTCACCTAGAACTAGCAGATACATCCGAAGGCAAGCCAATGGATTTGTTATTGGGCGCTGATATCTACTACAAAATGTTGTCGCCTGAGTCGCCTCACATTGTTTCAAATTCTCTGGTGGCTCAGAAAACTATATTCGGTTATATCCTATACCTCGTAGTCAAATTACATAGTCGATCAAAGCGAACCATTTTAACAAAATCGTTGTTTAGTAAATCGAAAACTCGCACTCACTTGTAAAATTTCAAATGCTCAATTGAAACTGTATTTACGTACCTCTAAATCAAATCACACCTTACAACCTACTAACTCTAGTTTAAGTTTGCTCGCGAATTTAGTCTAACCCTGTTACCTTGCAGATAGCGCGTCAAGGTGGGCGGCTAATATATAAGTTCGATACATTGGTTACGCCAATGTATACGTTCGATACTTTGTTTCCCCTTCTGCAGTATTACAATTAACCGCATTAATTGGCCGCTCTTCGAGATCAATGGGGAAATCTTCTCTGCCTTTCTTTTAGGAGTCATATTCGCCTGGTTCGGATGCTGGGAGAGAATATTCATTCTTTCCCACACTCTCTCCTAAAAGTCACATTCGCTCAGTTCGGATGCAGAGGGGCGCTTTCCAATGCTGCAGTCGTAGTTGACGTCACGGCCTTGTGAACGTTATTCTGCCCACCTGCAACGACACTTGCTATTTAACTTTCGAAGGAGTCACACTCCTATTGCATTCGTTCGTAGCTTCACATACCAAAGGTAACTGTTTCTTGTACCAAGAAACTCACTCATAAATAAACCGAAAATATTTGAAACTGATACACTCGTGTTTGTCTTTTATTTTCTTCTCTTTCCATCCCTGAGCTATCGACGGTCAGTGGTATCACTCCAACACCTTCAATTTGTTTTTCAGATCATCTATACTTGTTGCCGGGTATAGAATGCTTTTATTGAGCTTAGTGTCCGGAATGCCTTCAACAAAATATGTTATGAGACTTTCGTCACCTAAGTTAATGGGTTGACCAATTCCATCAGGCTGTACAGAAAATCCTTATAGCTTTCAGTTTCTTCTTTTTCGGCTGGATAATTGTCTGTGAACTCCTACTGAGGAAATTTTTACACCGAATTCTTTTTTCAATGCCTGCTTTTATGGAAGGCTGGCTCCTTGCGAAAATCTTGGCAGCCCAATCAGCAGTTGTTTTGCGTTTGCAAACTTCCTCAAATTGTTCCAACCTACTGTGAAAGCACAATCCTCAAACTCCCTTAACCACTGTCGGCAAATTATCCTCTCTAAAGCTTGAGACTGAGTCCTGTATGTCCCGCAAAGTGAGCGGAACCGTCGTCCTTCAGGTATGGAATGACCGAAATGCTCAAGGAGACGGGCCTGCAGCTCGCTCTTATTTCCACTTTTTACTAAGTTCAACTCGCCTAATTTGTCCTTCAGACCCTCAAGAGTAAGTGACTCTATTTGTTTTCTGTCCATTTTGTCTTAGTCGCTTTACAATAATAAATTTAGCTTCTTCGAATTACTAAACTTACAACAACAGCAAAATGTTAACTTCTTAAAATGTTCCCCTTGTCAATGTGATTTACTAAAACAAAACACTACGCAATTCCTTTTGCGTAAAAAAGTTGCCCTTAGGTTACAAAAATAAGTGCCCTCAATCATGTATGTATGTCCAGCGGCAATTTTAAAAACGGTAAAATAATTCCACTTTGATACCATTTTTAAAATTATTTAGACCTGACTTAAGCATATTACTCGAAAATCGGTCTTTTCCTCAAGCAATATTACGTCTGCAATGAATTTTGTACATACCGGTTAAATCAAGGACTTCATACAAGTTGCGGCAATTTTGAAGCACTGTTCTCAAAATTTTCGCAACATAAAACGCTAAAAGGGTCTCCACCACTTTGCTTAATTTTTGATCGCATCCGACAATGAATTGATCGGCGTCTCTTTCATATTAATCCATTAATTTACCAAATCATTTACCCAAATGTGGCTAAAAAAGGTAAACGAAGTGTTTGGTCAAAATATTGTTACGAATGTAACTGATAGGTTTAAGTTAACTTAGTTTAATTTCCGTTAATCTAAAAATTTGAATTGTAACGTAAAGTTTTGTTACGCAGTTACTTTATTTAAGCAACAACAACTACCATGTAGAATTATCTTAATAATTCTAGTTCTTTACCTTTCATTAATGTGCTTTTATTTGTCTTGCCATGTATTTCGTGTATTTGTTTGTTGTTGTAATTACGTCATTACTGTGCTGGTCTACTTGTATGTATGTGAGTATGGTTGTTGGCTTAGTGCGAATGTGCGTCTGTGTGTTCGCTGCACAGATTCGAGGAGTTGCCAGACATTTTCTAGAGGACTCTCGAACAGGGGGACTTTGGGATATAAATACAGGGGAACTGGCAATGACGAGTTGAGTTGTGTTTTAAGCGTTGAACTGAACAGATCGGTTAAAGAATTGCTGCGTGCTAACTAGAGACTTGCTGTGTGCTTAGTAATTAAAGTCGGTTCCGAATAAGTGTAATAAAGTAAATAAAGCATTGTAGAAACGTAATCTAAAACGAACCCTGTTTTATTTGGTACAAATCGTACTGGGAAATAAAACAACGTCTACACGGAAATTAGTTAAATCTAATTCCGTAACAATTGGTGTCAGCAGTGAGATTACGATCATCCTACAATGAAGTTTAAGGATCTGCGAGTGGAAGACTTGAAGAAGGAGCTAAGTAAGTTGGAGTTGTGTTCTACTGGCAACAAAGCCGAACTACAAAAACGCTTGTTGGAAGAGTTCGAGCGCTGTGGAATGAACATCGATGCATATGAGTTCGACAGTAAAGAGGAATCCGAGTTATCGGCAAAGGGCGAATCCAGCGTTGAGGAAGTTTCGTCGGTAACTACCAGGGGTTACGATTTGAAATCAATGCTGGCTATGATGATGCTGGAAATGAATAAGAAAAATGAAGAAACTTCCAGACTTATGGCGGAAATGAAATCTGACAACTGTAAGATGTTGGAAGAGATGTCCAGAAAGAGTGAAGAAAATTCCAGAAAATTGGAGGAAAGATTTGCCAAATTCGACAACAAATTAGAGGAAAAGTTAGAAGAGAACTCCAGAAAAATCACCGAAAACTTAATGGCAGAGAATTGTAGGATGTTTGAAGAAAATTCAAGAAACTTAAAAGAGGAGTTGGAAGAGAATTCTAGAAAAATTAACGAGAAACTCGAGAACATCACGATAGTGATTGAAAAGAGAGTAGAAAACGTGGAGGTGCAAATTAAAGAGTTGGATAAAAAGATTCTGTATGTTGACGAGAAATTTCTGGCCCTTGACGAGAAATTTGTGAACCTGGAGAAGAAAATGTCGGGACTGGAAATCAAAGGTGGCCCAGTGAGAGCTATTCATAACACGTTAAAAATTAAGCCTCCAGTGTTCGACGGCTCTACCTCTTTCAATGTGTTCAAATTACAGTTCGAGACAATGGCTGCTAGAGATTCTTGGAACGACAACAACAAAGCGGTATCACTCCTGATGGCATTGAAGGGTGATGCTGCTGACGTATTACAGAGTATTCCCGCCGCTTCTAGGAACAACTATGGAGATATAATGGCTGCTCTTGAACGTAGGTACGGTAGTGAACACAAGCAAGAAATCTACCGAATGGAACTGAGGGGAAGAGTCCAGAAGCCAAATGAGACTTTACAGGACTTTGCGGCTGATATAGAGCGGTTGGCGCAGTTGGCATATCCAGGAGAGACACATCCATTGGTGGACCGCATAAAGATTGAGACATTTGCAAGTGGTATTCGCGATCCAGAGATAAAATTTGCGACGTATGCGGCACCGATAGGAACATTTGCAGAAACCGTGTCATTTGCCCTGGCCCAAGAAACCGCGAAGATGCTGGTGAAACCTAAAGCTTACAACGTGCGGAGGCTGCAAGTTGAGGACAACAATTCCTAGACCGTTGTCGACCTGCTGAAAGATGCACTGATGCGTGTGAAACGAGGGGCTGCTAGAACGAAAAAGACTTGTTATAATTGTCGGAAAATTGGACACATGGCCCAAGAATGCAGATTGCAACAAGCAAGGCCCAGATCAGCCTCATCGCCTTCAAAAAGTGACGACCAACCGGTGGCCAAGAATCTGGAAAGAGAGACATCAGGTGAATCAAATAAAGTGAATTCCGTCAATCACGAGACGCCGCTGGCGGAGGATGAAAATGATGCCCCCACAATCTCTATAGCCATAGTCCAGCAGGAGAATCACAACTTAACGGCTAAAGGCTTTATCAATGGTGTATTGCGTACCTTGACATTGGACACCGGTGCAACAAAGTCCATTATTAGACCGGATTTGGTAAAAGGGAAGGTATTGCCGTTAAATGGAGTCAAATTGCGGACGGCCACAGGCGAGACTACAACGGTTCATGGAAAGGCCTACCAAAGGCTGAGCATGGGTAGAAAATTGGTAAATTTCGATTTTATAGTGGCCGATATTGTGGACGAAGTTATACTTGGCGTGGACTTCATGATTGCCTTCGACATCAACCTGGACATAAAGCACCGTGTGATGACTTGGTCCAATGTGGAAATACCGATAAATGTGGGCTACAACGAGAAAAGCATCGCCCGACGAGACCGCTGTAGATGTCCGTCGAACCCGCCGACAATCGGCCCGTAGGAAAGCGGAAAAATCCCGTAACGAGGGGGAAAAAGCGAAGATGTACGTCAGGGAAATGTCCATCGAAAAGCGGCCGTACAGCAAGGAAGGACAAGTCCGATGAAGAACAGGTGGCACTTAGGAAGGTGACCACGAAGAAAGAAGGTATAACGTCGCGATTCCTGGAGAGAAAGCAGCGTAGTCCAGAAGAGCGAGAGTCCAAAGCAGATGGCGTAGAGGGCATCACTACGAGAACTGTGTCTAGTCAAGAGGAACAGGGTTAAGCGGGAGGCAGTGTGTTACCAATGCCCATACCACAGAGAGGGAACTGTGCCTATTCGGGACGAACAGGCTTAAGCGGGAGGCAATGTTACGAATGTAACTGATAGGTTTAAGTTAATTTAGTTTAATTTCCGTTAATTTAAAAATTTGAATTGTAACGTAAAGTTTTATTACGCAGTTACTTTATTTAAGCAACAACAACTACCATGTAGAATTATCTTCATAATTCTAGTTCTTTACCTTTCATTAATGTGCTTTATTTGTCTTGCCATAATCATGTAATTATCATTTAGTTTCTACTTCTTGTATTTCGTGTATTTGTTTGTTGTTGTAATTACGTCATTACTGTGCTGGTCTACTTGTATGTATGTGAGTATGGTTGTTGGCTTAGTGCGAATGTGCGTCTGTGTGTTCGCTGCACAGATTCGAGGAGTTGCCACACATTTTCTAGAGGACTCTCGAACAGGGGGACTTTGGGATATAAGTACAGGGGAACTGGCAATGACGAGTTGAATTGTGTTTTAAGCGTTGAACTGAACAGATCGGTTAAAGAATTGCTGCGTGCTAACTAGAGACTTGCTGTGTGCTTAGTAATTAAAGTCGGTTCCGAATAAGTGTAATAAATTAAATAAAGCATTGTAGAAACGTAATCTAAAACGAACCCTGTTTTATTTGGTACAAATCGTACTGGGAAATAAAACAACGTCTACACGGAGATTAGTTAAATCTAATTCCGTAACAATATAAAAAGAAAACTGTGGTGATAAATCTATATATATAAATGAGCTTGGTGATAAGTGATTGACTGACTGACTGACTGACTCATCATCAACGCCCAGCCAAAACGGCTAAAGCTAGGAGCTTGAAATTTTACCAGTGGGTCACTGTTGATGCAAATGTGCGAGATAAGGCCGGGTTTTAGAAAATTCGTCGTGGAACCACAAAAAATAACAACAACAAAAATCCTTATTTTTCATTATTATTACCTACTTATGCACTTAGTTGGCCCTCTGCAAGACATGTGTCAAATTAACAATGCTATAACTTCATGATACCGTAAACGATCACACATAATTTCAAATTTTGTAGTTTACTTCTAGGCGCACTTATTTTACCGTAAACCACTAAATAATAGAAAGACAAGACATTTGTTATCTTCCATTGCAACAGATGTCGTGAATAACTAAATGTTTGCAAATCAATGAAAGTGCAATAAAATTGTGCATACTACCACTATTTATTTGCAATTAAGAATTTTATCGTATATGGAGATGTACAGTCATAACTATTCAATTTCAAAATCTGTAATTTGAAGAAATCGATAACTAATTAATGAAATCAATAATAGGCCCCAGGAATATAGGAATTTGGTATGGAAATCAAAGTTGGGAAGTGGTGCTTCTAAAAGGAAATGGTTTGGAAAATTACTAATCATGTGTACGAAAAGTATTAAATGGTACTAAATTTAGTACAATTTAGATTTGGGTGAACGTAAAGAGCTGGAAACCTGAAATTTGGAATTAAGGTTACTGTTGTAGTGTAGGATTGAGATATGAGGGTAGTTTTGGAAATTCGTGCTTATGTGTATGAAAAGTACTAAATGGTACTAAATTTGATACCATGGGGATTTGGGTGAACGGATAATAGCTGGAATCTCGATATTTGGAATTGAGATTACAGGTGGGGTGTAGGATTGAGGTAGTTTTGAAAATTCGTACTTATGGGTACGAAAAGTACTAAATGGTACTAAATTTAGTACAATTTGGATTTGAATGAACGGATAGAGCTGGAAACCTGAAATTTGGAATTAATATTACTGTTGAAGTGTAGGATTGAGATATGAGGGTAGTTTTGGAAATTAGTACTTATGTGTACGAAAAGTACTAAATAGTACTAAATTTGGTACAATAGGGATTTGGGTGAATGGATAGAGCTGGAATCCTGATATTTGGAATTGAGATTACTGTTGGAGTGTAGGATTGAAGAACTTTTGGAAATTCGTACTTATGTGTATGAAAAGTACTAAATGGTACTAAATTTGATACAATGGGGATTTGGGTGAACGGATAAAAGCTGGAATCTCGAAATTTGGAATTGAGATTACTGGTGGGGTGTAGGATTGAGGTAGTTTTGAAAATTCGTACTTATGGGAACGAAAAGTACTAAATGGTACTAAATTTAGTGCAATTTGGATTTGGGTGAACGTATGTATGTAGCTGGAAACCTGAAATTTGGAATTAAGATTACTGTGAAGTGTAGGACTGATATATGAGGGTGGTTTTGGAAATTCGTACTTATGTGTTCGAAAAGTACTAAATTTGGTACAATAGGGATTCGAGTGAACGTACAGAGCTGGAATCCTGAAATTTGAAATTGAGATTATTGTTGGAGCATAGTATTGGGGAAATTTTGGAAATTCGTATTTATGTGTACGAATAGTACTAAATGGTACTAAATTTAGTACAATTTAGATTTGGGTGAAAGGAAAGAGCTGGAAACCTGAAATTTGGAATTAATATTACTGTTGAAGTGTAGGATTGAGATATGAGGGTGGTTTTGGAAAGTACTAAATGGAACTAAATTTTGTATAATGGGTATTTGGGTGAACGGATAGCTCTGGAATCTCGAAATTTGGAACTGAGATTACTGGTGGAGTTTAGTATTGTGGAAGTTTTGGAAATTCGTACATAGGGTACGAAAAATACTAAATGGTACTAAATTTAGTGCAATTTGGATTAGATATGAGGGTGGTTTTGGAAAGTACTAAATGGAACTAAATTTTGTATAATGGGTATTTGGGTGAACGGATAGCTCTGGAATCTCGAAATTTGGAACTGAGATTACTGGTGGAGTTTAGTATTGTGGAAGTTTTGGAAATTCGTACATAGGGTACGAAAAATACTAAATGGTACTAAATTTAGTGCAATTTGGATTAGGGTGAACGGATAGAGCTGGATTCCTGAAATTTGGAATTGATATTACTGTTGGAGTGTAGGACTGGGGAAGTTTTGGAAATACTTACTTATGTTAATGAGAAGTACTAAATTTGGGACAATGGGGATTTGGGTGAACGGATATAGTTGGAATCTCGAAATTTGGAATTGAGATTACTGGTGGGGTGTAGAATTGAGATAGTTTTGAAAATTCGTACTTATGGGTACGAAAAGTACTAAATGGTACTAAATTTAGTGCAATTTGGATTTGGGTGAACGTATGTATGTAGCTGGAAACCTGAAATTTGGAATTAAGATTACTGTGAAGTGTAGGACTAAGATATGAAGGTGGTTTTGGAAAGTCGTACTTATGTGTTCGAAAAGTACTAAATTTGGTACAATAGCGATTCGAGTGAACGGACAGAGCTGGAATCCTGAAATTTGAAATTGAGATTATTGTTGGAGCATAGGATTGGGGAAATTTTGGAAATTCGTATTTATGTGTACGAATAGTACTAAATGGTACTAAATTTATTGCAATTTGGATTTATGTGAACGGATAGAACTGGAATCCTGAATTTTAAGTATTTTAATTTTATTTATTTTAATTTAAAGTATGAATTTTAGTAAACGGAAAGAGTTAGAATTTGAAACCCGTTCGCGGTAGGCTATAGAGTAGAATTTGGATTTGGGTGACGGATAGTGTTTGAGTCCTGAAATTTGAAATTAGGATAACTATTGGAGTGTAGGACTGAGGTAGTAAGGGTACGAAAATTACTAAGTGGTACTACCTGTGATACAATTTGGAATCCTGGAATTCGGTCAGACTGCTGTTGGAGTATAAGATTGAGATGGAAGTAGTTTTTGAAGTTCGTACTTATGGGTACGAAATGTACCAAATGGTACAACTTGGATTTGAGTGCACGGATAGCGCTGGAATCCTGTTATTTGGAATTATGGTTACTGTGTAAGTGAAGGATTATGGTTGTTTTGGAAAATCGAATTGTACAGAATTTGGTACAATTTGTTTTTGTGTAAAGGGGTTTTTGGAAATTCGTCGTAGAAAGGTACGAAAAGGGCTAAAGTGTACTAAATATGGAATCCATTGTATTAGGCAAACGCGAAGAGCTAGAATTCTGAAATTTTGAACGAGTGGTCATTGGTGGAGAGTTAAGAAGATGTACCAAAGGGTATTTAGAAACTCGACCTATAAGTGTACGAAAAGTACTAAAAGTTTCTAAATTTGGTACCAATTGCATATTTTTAATGGATAAAGCTAGAATCTTCAAATTTGGTATGGGAATCAAGGTTGGGAAATGGCGTTGAAATAAGGATATGGTTTTGGAAGTTCGTTTTTATGATTACGAGCAGTAATAAATTTGGATTTGGGTGAACGGATAGAGATGGAATCCTAAAGTTTTGAATTAAGATTACTGTAGGGGTGTAGGATTGAGATAGTTTTGGAAATTCGAACCTTTGGGTACGAAGAGTACTAAATGGTACTAAATTTGGTACAATTTGGATTTGGATGAACGGAACTAAGATTACTGCCGGACAGTAGAATTGAGGTAGTTTGGAAATTCGTACTTATGGGTACGAAAACCACTAAATTTGGTACAATTTGAATTTTAGTAAACGGATAGTGTTGGAATTAAGATTACTGTAGGAGTGTAGTATTGAGGAAATTTTGAAAAGTCGTACGTATGGATACGAGAAGTACTAAATATGGTACAATATAGATTTGGGTGAACGTGTAGACCTGGAATCCTGAAAATTTTGTTTGGGAATGAAATGGTAGTAAATTTGATACAATTTGGATTCTGGTGAATTAATAGAGCTGGAATCCTGAAATTTGGAATTACGATTACAGTCGAAGAGTATGATTCAGGTTGTTTTGAAAAAGCAAACTTATGGTACTAAATTTAATACAATTTGTATGTAGGTGAACGGATAGCGGTGGAATCCTGCAATTTGAAAGTATGATTATTGTAGCCCTGTTGCGTTGAGGAAGTTTTGAAAATTGGTACGAAAATTCTAAATTGTTCTAAATTTTGTACAATTTTAATTTGGTTTAACGGATAGAGTTTGAATCCTGAAATTTGGAAGTAAGATTACTACTAAAGTGATGGATTGAGGTAGTTTTGGAAAATCTTACTTATGGATACGAAGAGTTTGACTTGATACTAAGTTTGGTACAATTTGGAATTGGACGAACGGATACAGCTGGAATCTTGAGATTTGGAAATACTGTAATTATTATGGAATTTACTGTAATTATTTTGTATTAATGTCCGTGTATGGCTGAGATATGTCGTCGAAATACGTACCATAAGTATACGAAAATTACTTAATGGTACTCAATTTGTTTTTGGGTGTAGGGACAGTGCTGGAATTTTTATTTTTTGGAGTTAGGGTGTGTATTGGTGTGCAACGTTGATCTCGCTGTTAATGTGTAAGGGTGAGATACGGCTGATCTTTTTGAAAATCGATCTTTTCAAAATCGATCTTTTCGAAAATCGAAAAAAGGGTACGTACAGTACTAAGATAAAAATAAATATTGATTAAAATTGGTATTAGTGCGACCAAATTTTCAGTGTTTGTCATTTCCATATTATATATTGTTTATTGGTTTTTTTTATTCCTTTCGCATACGAAGTAGCGGGCATTTTGCTAGTTAAAACATATATGACAAAGTAAAGAACCATGGCAAAGGAAGTATGGACTTTCCCCCGGAAAATAAAATAGCGTTGTGATTAGGGTACCAAGGACTACCTATGCCAAATTTTAACATTAAAAATTTCGTTGACCATGTAAAATGGCTGGGCAAATCTATGCTTCCTGACATACTGACCCAAAAGCTCAAAAAACTTATACGTTTAACAGCAAAACGTCTTTTTCACTATAGAAAGGACAATGTCCTTTATCGATTTGTTAAGGAATCTTCTAATAAAAAGTCCAATACTTTTGCGGTCTAACGTTGTTAATGCCTATCGTTTTCAACAATTTAAGAGGGGCTGGTCGTTCTAACCATGACTGCAACATTTTAAAATAATATCAACTAACAATCACTCGAGTTAATTACATATCGCACATTACAGGACCTACACATTTTAAACATCACGAATCTTTACAAAACCACAATATTACACGAATTTTCTGACGCTGCTAATTTACTACACACCACACCCAAAATACAAGAAGACGAGCTGAAGGAAGATACTATATACCAAAATTTAGAAATGAATATGGCAGACGAACCCTAGCAGTGAGTCTGCCGACAACACTAAACGAGCTGCCACTAGAATTGCTTAATATAAGAAGTAAAGTCAAAAGAAAGAAATTGTATAAAATCCACTTCATAAATTCGCAATAATAACTCTTGTTTTTTAATTTTCCCTCAATTATAACATTACAACTGAACAATATTGTATAATAAAACGTATACACTTACATTGTAATAATCCTGCAGACAAGCGAAAAGCTTCGCGGGACATATGAATTTCTAACTTTTTATATGCACCAATAAAGAATTTGAATTTGAAAAAAAAAACAAATAGAAGACGACACATGTTGTCTTCTATAGAATAGAAGACGACACATGTTGTCGTGTATAGAATAGAAGACGACACATGTTGTTTTCTACAGAATAGAGACGACACATGTTGTTTTCTACAGAATAGAAGCTGACATATGTTGTTTTCTATAGAACAGAAGACGAAACATGTTGTCTTCTATAGAATAGAAGACGACACATGTTGTCTACTATAGAATAGAAGACGACATATGTTGTCTTCTACAGAATAGAAGACGACACATGTTGTCTTCTATAGAATGGAAAACGACACATGTTGTCTTCTATAGAATAGAATACGACACATGTTGTCTTCTATAGAATGGAAGACGACACATGTTGTCTTCTATAGAATAGAAGACGACACATCTCTTCTATAGAATGGAAGACGTCACATGTTTTCTTCTATAGAATAGAACATAACTAATTTGTTGGTATTGCATACTACAGCAATAAACAACATTTTGACGGTGCCCGGTCTCACAATTAGGAGGGTTGGCTTTTTTTTGTTTGGGATGACGACTTCTATTTTGTTTTTCAACATAGTCAGGCTTAATCACATAGTCGTTGTTTTAATATTTTATTAAAACAACTTTAATTTTTTAGTGGGAAAAAAATTTGCGATGTTTACCAAGGGGTAAGGCGGGGAATACTATAGTTTCAGATCTAGCCACAGATCTCCATCAGTTCCCTTATTTCTTGTTTTTCAACACGAAACTTTTTATACCCAAGTGTCAATTGCTAGCTCAAATAGATACGTACGCAAAGAAACACTCTGATCGACAATTTCTTTGACACTACCTAAACTCTAGCAACTTCACTTGTAAACAAACCCAAATTTTTCCCACTGCTATGCGTTCGTCGATTCTCGACGAAAAAGCGCATAACTAATTTGTTGGTATTGCATACTACCCGGCCTCACAATTAGGAGGGTTGGCGTTTTTTGTTTGGGATGGCGACTTCTATTTTGTTTTTCAAAATAGTCAGGCTTAATCCCATAGTCGTTGTTTTAATATTTTATTAAAACAACTTTAATTTATTAGTGGGAAAAAAATTGGCGATGTTTACCAAGGGGTAAGGCAGGGAATACTATAGTTTCAGATCTAGCCACAGATCTTCATCAGTTCCCTTATTTCTTGTTTTTCAACAAGAAACTTTTTATACTCAAGTGTCAATTGCTAGCTCAAATAGATACGTGCGCAAAGAAACACAAAAGTGTCAAAGAGAAGTTGTCTCTTTCGACATGGAAACAATTAGATTCGTTCCTAACAGATAGAATACAAACTTTGCCTCTCGAATTGGCACCAATTTAAAAAATGCAATAGCAACCACCATTGTTCTGTTTGTAAAGGCAGACATCACACGCTACTTCATCGTGTCAAAAATGGTAACACTTCCTCAAGCTCGTTGCAAAAGTCTTCTCCTTTGTCGAATTCCTCATCAACTACATCCAAAACTAGTTCGATTTTAACCAATGGTATTTTTTTCTCTAACTCGTATACCCGCCAAGTTCTGCACACAAAACAAAATAGGGATGTGCTCTTGGGAACTGCGATTGTAAACGTCGTTCACAATCACAAAAATTATGCTGCTCGAGCCATAATTGATCCTTCGTCGGAAGTCTCAATCATCACAAAGATACTACAAAACACAATTGGAATTAAAACTCGTCCTGCTAATGCCACTCTTTCCGGCGTAACTAGTAATTGCACTTCGAAAGAAATTTGTTCGTTGAATCTTTCATCACCTAAAAATTCGAAAAGTATCCTAAACGCTAATGTGTTAGTCTTACCTAACATTTCGAAAAACTTGTTGTCGTTGTCTTCCATATCGAATCTGCGTTCTAATTTGTCTCACCTAGAACTAGCAGATACATCCGAAGGCAAGCCAATAGATTTGTTATTGGGCGCTGATATCTACTACAAAATTTTGTCGCCTAAGTCGCCTCACATTGTTTCAAATTCTCTGGTGGCTCAGAAAACTATATTCGGTTATATCCTAACAGGCCCAATACCTCGTAGTCAAATTACATAGTCGATCAAAGCGAACCATTCTAACAAAATCGTTGTTTAGTAAATCGAAAACTCGCACTCACTTGTAAAATTTCAAATGCTCAATTGAAACTGTATTTACGTACCTCTAAATCAAATCACACCTTACAACCTACTAACTCTAGTTTAAGTTTGCTCGCGAATTTAGTCTAACCCTGTTGCCTTGCAGATAGCGCGTCAAGGTGGGCGGCTAATGTATAAGTTCGATACATTGGTTACGCCAATGTATACGTTCGATACTTTGTTTCCCCTACTGCAGTATTACAATTAACCGCATTAATTGGCCGCTCTTCGAGCTCAATGGGGAAATCTTCTCTGCCTTTCTTTTAGGAGTCATATTCGCCTGTTTCGGATGCTGGGAGAGAATATTCATTCTTTCCCACACTCTCTCCTAAAAGTCACATTCGCTCAGTTCGGATGCAGAGGGGCGCTTTCCAATGCTGCAGTCGTAGTTGATGTCACGGCCTTGTGAACGTTATTCTGCTCACCTGCAACGACACTTGCTATTTAACTTTCGAAGGAGTCACACTCCTATTGCTTTCGTTCGTAGCTTCACATGCCAAAGGTAACTGTTTCTTGTACCAAGAAACTCACTCATAAATAAACCGAAAATATTTGAAACTGATACACTCGTGTTTGTCTTTTATTTTCTTCTCTTTCCATCCCTGAGCTATCGACGGTCAGTGGTATCACGCCAACACCTTCAATTTGTTTTTCAGATCATCTATACTTGTTGCCGGGTATAGAATGCTTTTATTGAGTTTAGTGTCCGGAATGCCTTCAACAAAATATGTTATGAGACTTTCGTCACCTAAATTAATGGGTTGACCAATTTCCATCAGGCTGTACAGCTTTCAGTTTTCTTCTTTTTTCGGCTGGATAATTGTCTGTGAACTCCTACTGAGGAAATTTTTACACCGAATTCTTTTTTCAATGCCTGCTTTTATGGAAGGCTGGCTCCGTGCGAAAATCTTGGCAGCCCAATCAGCAGTTGTTTTGCGTATACAAACTTCCTCAAATTGTTCCAACCTACTGTGAAAGCACAATCCTCAAACACCCTTAACCACTGGTAAATCGACGGTAAATTATCCCCACTAAAGCTTGAGACTGAGTCCTGTATGTCCCGCAAAGTGAACAAGGTTGTACTATGCCCAACACCTGATGCAGCTTCACCATATTCGGAACCGTGGATTGGTCGAAATGCTCAAGGAGACGGGCCTGCAGCTAGCTCTTATTTCCACTTTTTACTAAGTTCAACTCGCCTAATTTGTCCTTCAGACCCTCAAGAGTAAGTGACTTTATTTATTTTCTGTCCATTTTGTCTTAGTCGCTTTACAATAATAAATTTAGCTTCTTCGAATTACTAAACTTACAACAACAGCAAAGTGTTAACTTCTTAAAATGTTCCCTTATCAATGTGGTTTACTAAAATAGAACCCTACGCAATTCCTTTTGCATAAAAAAGTTGCCCTTAGGTCACAATATAAGTGCCCTCAATCATGTATGTATGTCCAGCGGCAATTTTAAAGACGGTAAAATAATTCCACTTTGGATTCTGGTGAATTAATGGAGCTGGAATCCTGAAATTTGGAATTACGATTACAGTCGAAGAGTATGATTCAGGTTGTTTTGAAAAAGCAAACTTATGGTACTAAATTTAATACAATTTGTATGTAGGTGAACGGATAGCGGTGGAATCCTGCAATTTGAAAGTATGATTATTGTAGCCCTGTTGCGTTGAGGAAGTTTTGAAAATTGGTACGAAAATTCTAAATTGTTCTAAATTTTGTACAATTTTAATTTGGTTTAACGGATAGAGTTTGAATCCTGAAATTTGGAAGTAAGATTACTACTAAAGTGATGGATTGAGGTAGTTTTGGAAAATCTTTCTTATGGATACGAAGAGTTTGACTTGATACTAAGTTTGGTACAATTTGGAATTGGACGAACGGATACAGCTGGAATCTTGAGATTTGGAAATACTGTAATTATTATGGAATTTACTGTAATTATTTTGTATTAATGTCCGTGTATGGCTGAGATATGTCGTCGAAATACGTACCATAAGTATACGAAAATTACTTAATGGTACTCAATTTGTTTTTGGGTGTAGAATGCTGGAATTTTTATTTTTTGGAGTTAGGGTGTGTATTGGTGTGCAACGTTGATCTCGCTGTTAATGTGTAAGGGTGAGATACGGCTGATCTTTTTGAAAATCGATCTTTTCGAAATCGATCTTTTCGAAAATCGAAAAAAGGGTACGTACAGTACTAAGATAAAAATAAATATTGATTAAAATTGGTATTAGTGCGACCAAATTTTCAGTGTTTGTCATTTCCATATTATATATTGTTTATTGGTTTTTTTTATTCCTTTCGCATACGAAGTAGCGGGCATTTTGCTAGTTAAAACATATATGACAAAGTAAAGAACCATGGCAAAGGAAGTATGGACTTTCCCCCGGAAAATAAAATAGCGTTGTGATTAGGGTACCAAGGACTACCTATGCCAAATTTTAACATTAAAAATTTCGGTGACCATGTAAAATGGCTGGGCAAATCTATGCTTCCTGACATACTGACCCAAAAGCTCAAAAAACTTATACGTTTAACAGCAAAACGTCTTTTTCACTATAGAAAGGACAATGTCCTTTATCGATTTGTTTAAGAATCTTCTAATAAAAAGTCCAATACTTTTGCGGTCTAACGTTGTTAATGCCTATCGTTTTCAACAATTTAAGAGGGGCTGGCCGTTCTAACCATGACTGCAACATTTTAAAATAATATCAACTAACAATCACTCGAGTTAATTACATATCGCACATTACAGGACCTACACATTTTAAACATCACGAATCTTTACAAAACCACAATATTACACGAATTTTCTGACGCTGCTAATTTACTACACACCACACCCAAAATACAAGAAGACGAGCTGAAGGAAGATACTATATACCAAAATTTAGAAATGAATATGGCAGACGAACCCTAGCAGTGAGTCTGCCGACAACACTAAACGAGCTGCCACTAGAATTGCTTAATATAAGAAGTAAAGTCAAAAGAAAGAAATTGTATAAAATCCACTTCATAAATTCGCAATAATAACTCTTGTTTTTTAATTTTCCCTCAATTATAACATTACAACTGAACAATATTGTATAATAAAACGTATACACTTACATTGTAATAATCCTGCAGACAAGCGAAAAGCTTCACGGGACATATGAATTTCTAACTTTTTATATGCACTAATAAAGAATTTGAATTTGAAAAAAAAAAACAAATGGAAGACGACACATGTTGTCTTCTATAGAATAGAAGACGACACATGTTGTCGTGTATAGAATAGAAGACGACACATGTTGTTTTCTACAGAATAGAGACGACACATGTTGTTTTCTACAGAATAGAAGCTGACATATGTTGTTTTCTATAGAACAGAAGACGAAACATGTTGTCTTCTATAGAATAGAAGACGACACATGTTGTCTACTATAGAATAGAAGACGACATATGTTGTCTTCTACAGAATAGAAGACGACACATGTTGTCTTCTGTAGAATGGAAGACGACACATGTTGTCTTCTATAGAATAGAAGACGACACATCTCTTCTATAGAATGGAAGACGTCACATGTTTTCTTCTATAGAATAGAACATAACTAATTTGTTGGTATTGCATACTACAGCAATAAACAACATTTTGACGGTGCCCGGTCTCACAATTAGGAGGGTTGGCTTTTTTTTTGTTTGGGATGACGACTTCTATTTTGTTTTTCAACATAGTCAGGCTTAATCACATAGTCGTTGTTTTAATATTTTATTAAAACAACTTTAATTTTTTAGTGGGAAAAAAATTTGCGATGTTTACCAAGGGGTAAGGCGGGGAATACTATAGTTTCAGATCTAGCCACAGATCTCCATCAGTTCCCTTATTTCTTGTTTTTCAACACGAAACTTTTTATACCCAAGTGTCAATTGCTAGCTCAAATAGATACGTACGCAAGGAAACACTCTGATCGACAATTTCTTTGACACTACCTAAACTCTAGCAACTTCACTTGTAAACAAAACCAAATTTTTCCCACTGCTATGCGTTCGTCGATTCTCGACGAAAAAGCGCATAACTAATTTGTTGGTATTGCATACTACCCGGCCTCACAATTAGGAGGGTTGGCGTTTTTTGTTTGGGATGGCGACTTCTATTTTGTTTTTCAAAATAGTCAGGCTTAATCCCATAGTCGTTGTTTTAATATTTTATTAAAACAACTTTAATTTATTAGTGGGAAAAAAATTGGCGATGTTTACCAAGGGGTAAGGCAGGGAATACTATAGTTTCAGATCTAGCCACAGATCTTCATCAGTTCCCTTATTTCTTGTTTTTCAACAAGAAACTTTTTATACTCAAGTGTCAATTGCTAGCTCAAATAGATACGTGCGCAAAGAAACACAAAAGTGTCAAAGAGAAGTTGTCTCTTTCGACATGGAAACAATTAGATTCGTTCCTAACAGATAGAATACAAACTTTGCCTCTCGAATTGGCACCAATTTAAAAAATGCAATAGCAACCACCATTGTTCTGTTTGTAAAGGCAGACATCACACGCTACTTCATCGTGTCAAAAATGGTAACACTTCCTCAAGCTCGTTGCAAAAGTCTTCTCCTTCGTCGAATTCCTCATCAACTACATCCAAAACTAGTTCGATTTTAACCAATGGTATTTTTTTCTCTAACTCGTATACCCGCCAAGTTCTGCACACAAAACAAAATAGGGATGTGCTCTTGGGAACTGCGATTGTAAACGTCGTTCACAATCACAAAAATTATGCTGCTCGAGCCATAATTGATCCTTCGTCGGAAGTCTCAATCATCACAAAGATACTACAAAACACAATTGGAATTAAAACTCGTCCTGCTAATGCCACTCTTTCTGGCGTAACTAGTAATTGCACTTCGAAAGAAATTTGTTCGTTGAATCTTTCATCACCTAAAAATTCGAAAAGTATCCTAAACGCTAATGTGTTAGTCTTACCTAACATTTCGAAAAACTTGTTGTCGTTGTCTTCCATATCGAATCTGCGTTCTAATTTTTCTCACCTAGAACTAGCAGATACATCCGAAGGCAAGCCAATAGATTTGTTATTGGGCGCTGATATCTACTACAAAATTTTGTCGCCTAAGTCGCCTCACATTGTTTCAAATTCTCTGGTGGCTCAGAAAACTATATTCGGTTATATCCTAACAGGCCCAATACCTCGTAGTCAAATTACATAGTCGATCAAAGTGAACCATTCTAACAAAATCGTTGTTTAGTAAATCGAAAACTCGCACTCACTTGTAAAATTTCAAATGCTCAATTGAAACTGTATTTACGTACCTCTAAATCAAATCACACCTTACAACCTACTAACTCTAGTTTAATGTATAAGTTCGATACATTGGTTACGCCAATGTATACGTTCGATACTTTGTTTCCCCTACTGCAGTATTACAATTAACCGCATTAATTGGCCGCTCTTCGAGCTCAATGGGGAAATCTTCTCTGCCTTTCTTTTAGGAGTCATATTCGCCTGTTTCGGATGCTGGGAGAGAATATTCATTCTTTCCCACACTCTCTCCTAAAAGTCACATTCGCTCAGTTCGGATGCAGAGGGGCGCTTTCCAATGCTGCAGTCGTAGTTGATGTCACGGCCTTGTGAACGTTATTCTGCTCACCTGCAACGACACTTGCTATTTAACTTTCGAAGGAGTCACACTCCTATTGCTTTCGTTCGTAGCTTCACATGCCAAAGGTAACTGTTTCTTGTACCAAGAAACTCACTCATAAATAAACCGAAAATATTTGAAACTGATACACTCGTGTTTGTCTTTTATTTTCTTCTCTTTCCATCCCTGAGCTATCGACGGTCAGTGGTATCACGCCAACACCTTCAATTTGTTTTTCAGATCATCTATACTTGTTGCCGGGTATAGAATGCTTTTATTGAGTTTAGTGTCCGGAATGCCTTCAACAAAATATGTTATGAGACTTTCGTCACCTAAGTTAATGGGTTGACCAATTTCCATCAGGCTGTACAGCTTTCAGTTTTCTTCTTTTTTCGGCTGGATAATTGTCTGTGAACTCCTACTGAGGAAATTTTTACACCGAATTCTTTTTTCAATGCCTGCTTTTATGGAAGGCTGGCTCCGTGCGAAAATCTTGGCAGCCCAATCAGCAGTTGTTTTGCGTATACAAACTTCTTCAAATTGTTCCAACCTACTGTGAAAGCACAATCCTCAAACACCCTTAACCACTGGTAAATCGACGGTAAATTATCCCCACTAAAGCTTGAGACTGAGTCCTGTATGTCCCGTAAAGTGAACAAGGTTGTACTATGCCCAACACCTGATGCAGCTTCACCATATTCGGAACCGTGGATTGGCCGAAATGCTCAAGGAGACGGGCCTGCAGCTAGCTCTTATTTCCACTTTTTACTAAGTTCAACTCGCCTAATTTGTCCTTCAGACCCTCAAGAGTAAGTGACCTTATTTATTTTCTGTCCATTTTGTCTTAGTCGCTTTACAATAATAAATTTAGCTTCTTCGAATTACTAAACTTACAACAACAGCAAAGTGTTAACTTCTTAAAATGTTCCCTTATCAATGTGGTTTACTAAAATAGAACCCTACGCAATTCCTTTTGCATAAAAAAGTTGCCCTTAGGTCACAATATAAGTGCCCTCAATCATGTATGTATGTCCAGCGGCAATTTTAAAGACGGTAAAATAATTCCACTTTGATCCCATTTTTAAAATTATTTAGACCTGACTTAAGCATATTACTCGAAAATCGGTCTTTTCCTCAAGCAATATTACGTCTGCAATGAATTTTGTACATACGGGTTAAATCAAGGACTTCATACAAGTTGCGGCAATTTTGAAGCACTGTTCTCAAAATTTTCGCAACATAAAACGCAAAAAGGGTTGCCACCACTTTGCTTAATTTTTGATCGCATCCGACAATGAATTGATCGGCGTCTCTTTCATATTAATCCATTCATTTACCAAATCATTTGCCCAAATGTGGCTAAAAAAGGTAAACGAAGTGTTTGGTCAAAATATAAAAAGAAAACTGTGGTGATAAATTAAAACATATATGACAAAGTAAAGAACCATGGCAAAGGAAGTATGGACTTTCCCCCGGAAAATAAAATAGCGTTGTGATTAGGGTACCAAGGACTACCTATGCCAAATTTTAACATTAAAAATTTCGTTGACCATGTAAAATGGTTGGGCAAATCTATGCTTCCTGACATAATGACCCAAAAGCTCAAAAAACTTATACGTTTAACAGCAAAACGCCTGTTTCACTATAGAAAGGACAATGTCTTTATCGATTTGTTTAAGAATCTTCTAATAAAAAGTTCAATACTTTTGAGGTCTAATGCGGTTAATGCCTATCGTTTTCAACAATTTAAGAGGGGCTGGTCGTTCTAACCATGACTGCAACATTATAAAATAATATAAAAACAAATAGAAGACGACACATGTTTTCTTCTATAGAACAGAAGACGAAAAATTTTGTCTTCTATAGAATAGAAGATGACACATGTTGTCGTGTATAGAATAGAAGACGACACATGTTGTTTTCTACAGAATAGAGACGACACATGTTGTTTTCTACAGAAAGGAAGCTGACATATGTTGTTTTCTCTAGAATAGAAGACGTCACATGTTGTCTTCTACAGAATAGAAGACGACACATGCTGTCTTCTTCAGAATTGAAGACGACACATGTTGTCTTCTACAGAATAGAAGACGACACATGTTGTCTCCTATAGAAGAGAAGACGACACAAATTGTCTTCTATAGAATAGAAGACGACACATGTTGTCTTCTATAGAATAGAAGACGACACATGTTGTCTTCTATAGAGTAGAAAACGACACATGTTGTCTTCTATAGAATAGAAGACGACACATGTTGTCTTCTATAGGATGGAAGACGACACATGTTGTCTTCTATAGAACTGAAGACGAAAAATGTTGTCTTCTATAGAATAGAAGACGACACATGTTGTCTTCTATAGAACGGAAGACGACATATGTTTTCTTCTACAGAACAGAAGACGAAACATGTTGTCTTCTATAGAATAGAAGACGACACATGTTGTCTACTATAGAATAGAAGAAGTCTCTTGTTGTCTTCTATAGGATAGAAGACGACACATGTTGTCTTCTATAGAAGGGAAGACGACACATGTTGTCTTCTATAGTATAGAAGACGACACATGTCTTCTATAGAATGGAAGACGTCACATGTTTTCTTCTATAGAATAGAAGACGACACATGTCTTCTATATAAGCAATATTACGTCTGCAATGAATTTTGTACATACGGGTTAAATCAAGGACTTCATACAAGTTGCGGCAATTTTGAAGCACTGTTCTCAAAATTTTCGCAACATAAAACGCAAAAAGGGTTGCCACCACTTTGCTTAATTTTTGATCGCATCCGACAATGAATTGATCGGCGTCTCTTTCATATTAATCCATTCATTTACCAAATCATTTACCCAAATGTGGCTAAAAAAGGTAAACGAAGTGTTTGGTCAAAATATAAAAAGAAAACTGTGGTGATAAATTAAAACATATATGACAAAGTAAAGAACCATGGCAAAGGAAGTATGGACTTTCCCCCGGAAAATAAAATAGCGTTGTGATTAGGGTACCAAGGACTACCTATGCCAAATTTTAACATTAAAAATTTCGTTGACCATGTAAAATGGTTGGGCAAATCTATGCTTCCTGACATAATGACCCAAAAGCTCAAAAAACTTATACGTTTAACAGCAAAACGCCTGTTTCACTATAGAAAGGACAATGTCTTTATCGATTTGTTTAAGAATCTTCTAATAAAAAGTTCAATACTTTTGAGGTCTAATGCGGTTAATGCCTATCGTTTTCAACAATTTAAGAGGGGCTGGTAGTTCTAACCATGACTGCAACATTATAAAATAATATAAAAACAAATAGAAGACGACACATGTTTTCTTCTATAGAACAGAAGACGAAAAATTTTGTCTTCTATAGAATAGAAGATGACACATGTTGTCGTGTATAGAATAGAAGACGACACATGTTGTTTTCTACAGAATAGAGACGACACATGTTGTTTTCTACAGAAAGGAAGCTGACATATGTTGTTTTCTCTAGAATAGAAGACGTCACATGTTGTCTTCTACAGAATAGAAGACGACACATGCTGTCTTCTTCAGAATTGAAGACGACACATGTTGTCTTCTACAGAATAGAAGACGACACATGTTGTCTCCTATAGAAGAGAAGACGACACAAATTGTCTTCTATAGAATAGAAGACGACACATGTTGTCTTCTATAGAATAGAAGACGACACATGTTGTCTTCTATAGAGTAGAAAACGACACATGTTGTCTTCTATAGAATAGAAGACGACACATGTTGTCTTCTATAGGATGGAAGACGACACATGTTGTCTTCTATAGAACTGAAGACGAAAAATGTTGTCTTCTATAGAATAGAAGACGACACATGTTGTCTTCTATAGAACGGAAGACGACATATGTTTTCTTCTACAGAACAGAAGACGAAACATGTTGTCTTCTATAGAATAGAAGACGACACATGTTGTCTACTATAGAATAGAAGAAGTCTCTTGTTGTCTTCTATAGGATAGAAGACGACACATGTTGTCTTCTATAGAATGGAAGACGACACATGTTGTCTTCTATAGTATAGAAGACGACACATGTCTTCTATAGAATGGAAGACGTCACATGTTTTCTTCTATAGAATAGAAGACGACACATGTCTTCTATATAATAGAAGACGACACATGTTGTCTTCTGTAGAATAGAAGACGACAGATGTTGCCTTCCATAGAATAGAAGAGGACACATGGTTCTTTGCACACGTATCTATTTGAGCTAGCAATTGACACTTGGGTATAAAAAGTTTCTTGTTGAGAAACAAGAAATAAGGGAACTGATGAAGATCTGTGGCTAGATCTGAAACTATAGTATTCCCTGCCTTACCCTTTGGTAAACATCGCCAATTTTTTTCCCACTAATAAATTAAAGTTGTTTTAATAAAATATTAAAACAACGACTATGGGATTAAGCCTGACTATTTTGAAAAACAAAATAGAAGTCGTCATCCCAAACAAAAAACGCCAACCCTCCTAATTGTGAGACCGGGCACCGTCAAAATGTAGTTTATTTCTGTAGTATGCAATACCAACAAATTAGTTATGTGCTTTTTCGTCGAGAATCGACGAACGCATAGCAGTGGGAAAAATTTGGTTTTGTTTACAAGTGAAGTTGCTATAGTTCGGTCTTTTCCTCAAGCAATATTACGTCTGCAATGAATTTTGTACATACGGGTTAAATCAAGGACTTCATACAAGGTGCGGCAATTTTGAAGCACTGTTCTCAAAATTTTCGCAACATAAAACGCAAAAAGGGTTGCCACCACTTTGCTTAATTTTTGATCGCATCCGACAATGAATTGATCGGCGTCTCTTTCATATTAATCCATTCATTTACCAAATCATTTGCCCAAATGTGGCTAAAAAAGGTAAACGAAGTGTTTGGTCAAAATATAAAAAGAAAACTGTGGTGATAAATTAAAACATATATGACAAAGTAAAGAACCATGGCAAAGGAAGTATGGACTTTCCCCCGGAAAATAAAATAGCGTTGTGATTAGGGTACCAAGGACTACCTATGCCAAATTTTAACATTAAAAATTTCGTTGACCATGTAAAATGGTTGGGCAAATCTATGCTTCCTGACATAATGACCCAAAAGCTCAAAAAACTTATACGTTTAACAGCAAAACGCCTGTTTCACTATAGAAAGGACAATGTCTTTATCGATTTGTTTAAGAATCTTCTAATAAAAAGTTCAATACTTTTGAGGTCTAATGCGGTTAATGCCTATCGTTTTCAACAATTTAAGAGGGGCTGGTCGTTCTAACCATGACTGCAACATTATAAAATAATATAAAAACAAATAGAAGACGACACATGTTTTCTTCTATAGAACAGAAGACGAAAAATTTTGTCTTCTATAGAATAGAAGATGACACATGTTGTCGTGTATAGAATAGAAGACGACACATGTTGTTTTCTACAGAATAGAGACGACACATGTTGTTTTCTACAGAAAGGAAGCTGACATATGTTGTTTTCTCTAGAATAGAAGACGTCACATGTTGTCTTCTACAGAATAGAAGACGACACATGCTGTCTTCTTCAGAATTGAAGACGACACATGTTGTCTTCTACAGAATAGAAGACGACACATGTTGTCTCTTATAGAAGAGAAGACGACACAAATTGTCTTCTATAGAATAGAAGACGACACATGTTGTCTTCTATAGAATAGAAGACGACACATGTTGTCTTCTATAGAGTAGAAAACGACACATGTTGTCTTCTATAGAATAGAAGACGACACATGTTGTCTTCTATAGGATGGAAGACGACACATGTTGTCTTCTATAGAACTGAAGACGAAAAATGTTGTCTTCTATAGAATAGAAGACGACACATGTTGTCTTCTATAGAACGGAAGACGACATATGTTTTCTTCTACAGAACAGAAGACGAAACATGTTGTCTTCTATAGAATAGAAGACGACACATGTTGTCTACTATAGAATAGAAGAAGTCTCTTGTTGTCTTCTATAGGATAGAAGACGACACATGTTGTCTTCTATAGAAGGGAAGACGACACATGTTGTCTTCTATAGTATAGAAGACGACACATGTCTTCTATAGAATGGAAGACGTCACATGTTTTCTTCTATAGAATAGAAGACGACACATGTCTTCTATATAAGCAATATTACGTCTGCAATGAATTTTGTACATACGGGTTAAATCAAGGACTTCATACAAGTTGCGGCAATTTTGAAGCACTGTTCTCAAAATTTTCGCAACATAAAACGCAAAAAGGGTTGCCACCACTTTGCTTAATTTTTGATCGCATCCGACAATGAATTGATCGGCGTCTCTTTCATATTAATCCATTCATTTACCAAATCATTTACCCAAATGTGGCTAAAAAAGGTAAACGAAGTGTTTGGTCAAAATATAAAAAGAAAACTGTGGTGATAAATTAAAACATATATGACAAAGTAAAGAACCATGGCAAAGGAAGTATGGACTTTCCCCCGGAAAATAAAATAGCGTTGTGATTAGGGTACCAAGGACTACCTATGCCAAATTTTAACATTAAAAATTTCGTTGACCATGTAAAATGGTTGGGCAAATCTATGCTTCCTGACATAATGACCCAAAAGCTCAAAAAACTTATACGTTTAACAGCAAAACGCCTGTTTCACTATAGAAAGGACAATGTCTTTATCGATTTGTTTAAGAATCTTCTAATAAAAAGTTCAATACTTTTGAGGTCTAATGCGGTTAATGCCTATCGTTTTCAACAATTTAAGAGGGGCTGGTCGTTCTAACCATGACTGCAACATTATAAAATAATATAAAAACAAATAGAAGACGACACATGTTTTCTTCTATAGAACAGAAGACGAAAAATTTTGTCTTCTATAGAATAGAAGATGACACATGTTGTCGTGTATAGAATAGAAGACGACACATGTTGTTTTCTACAGAATAGAGACGACACATGTTGTTTTCTACAGAAAGGAAGCTGACATATGTTGTTTTCTCTAGAATAGAAGACGTCACATGTTGTCTTCTACAGAATAGAAGACGACACATGCTGTCTTCTTCAGAATTGAAGACGACACATGTTGTCTTCTACAGAATAGAAGACGACACATGTTGTCTCCTATAGAAGAGAAGACGACACAAATTGTCTTCTATAGAATAGAAGACGACACATGTTGTCTTCTATAGAATAGAAGACGACACATGTTGTCTTCTATAGAGTAGAAAACGACACATGTTGTCTTCTATAGAATAGAAGACGACACATGTTGTCTTCTATAGGATGGAAGACGACACATGTTGTCTTCTATAGAACTGAAGACGAAAAATGTTGTCTTCTATAGAATAGAAGACGACACATGTTGTCTTCTATAGAACGGAAGACGACATATGTTTTCTTCTACAGAACAGAAGACGAAACATGTTGTCTTCTAAAGAATAGAAGACGACACATGTTGTCTACTATAGAATAGAAGAAGTCTCTTGTTGTCTTCTATAGGATAGAAGACGACACATGTTGTCTTCTATAGAATGGAAGACGACACATGTTGTCTTCTATAGTATAGAAGACGACACATGTCTTCTATAGAATGGAAGACGTCACATGTTTTCTTCTATAGAATAGAAGACGACACATGTCTTCTATATAATAGAAGACGACACATGTTGTCTTCTGTAGAATAGAAGACGACAGATGTTGCCTTCCATAGAATAGAAGAGGACACATGGTTCTTTGCACACGTATCTATTTGAGCTAGCAATTGACACTTGGGTATAAAAAGTTTCTTGTTGAGAAACAAGAAATAAGGGAACTGATGAAGATCTGTGGCTAGATCTGAAACTATAGTATTCCCTGCCTTACCCTTTGGTAAACATCGCCAATTTTTTTCCCACTAATAAATTAAAGTTGTTTTAATAAAATATTAAAACAACGACTATGGGATTAAGCCTGACTATTTTGAAAAACAAAATAGAAGTCGTCATCCCAAACAAAAAACGCCAACCCTCCTAATTGTGAGACCGGGCACCGTCAAAATGTAGTTTATTTCTGTAGTATGCAATACCAACAAATTAGTTATGTGCTTTTTCGTCGAGAATCGACGAACGCATAGCAGTGGGAAAAATTTGGTTTTGTTTACAAGTGAAGTTGCTATAGTTTAGGTAGCGCCAAAGAAATTCTCGATCAGAGTGTTTCTTTGCGCACGTATCTATTTGAGCTAGCAATTGACATTTGGGTATAAAAAGTTTCTTGTTGAAAAACAAGAAATAAGGGAACTGATGAAGATCTGTGGCAAGATCTGAAACTATAGTATTCCCTGCCTTACCCCTTGGTAAACATCGCCAATTTTTCCCACTAATAAATTAAAGTTGTTTTAATAAAATATTTAAACAGCGACTATGGGATTAAGCCTGACTATTTTGAAAAACAAAATTATTATTTAATCTTTATTGATATATTTCAAATTCATAAGTCCTGCGAAGCTTTAGGCTTGTCTGCAGGAATAGTTTAAGTGTAGGTGAATATATACGTGTTGTAATACAATATTGGTTTAGTTCAGCAAGATCAATTGTTATGGATAAATATGGATAATATATATATGTATATTATAAACATACAATTATTGTGAATTTATGAAATGATTTTTATAAATTTTCTTCCTTTTAACTTTATTTCTAAAGTTCAATTGGCAGCATGTTCAGAGTTGTCGCGAGGCTCACTTCTAGGGCTCGTCTGCGTATTCATTCTGAAATCTTGAAATTTGGTACCTTCCTTCGGCTCGTCTTCTTGTATTTTGGGCGTGGTTGATATGTTGTAGAAAAACAGAATCTTCCGAAAATTCGTTTAATATTGTTGTTTTGTGTAGATTTGTGATGTTTAAAATGTGCAATTTTTTATAAAGTGTATCTTCAGATGGGTTTCCACGCCGGGTTGTGGAATGTTGATAGTCGTTAGTAGTTAATGTTTCGTTTAAGGGTTGGTTCATATCAATATGATGTTGATATAGATTTTTTCTTCGAACAATCTATCAAGAATTTTCAAAATACTGTCTTGTGCACTTTGGAGTATTCTAATATTAGCAGCATTCCCCCATGCTGTTATACCATGTCTCAGATACGATTCTACAAGCGAGAAGTAAGCTTGTCGTACTACATCGTATGGGGCGCAGTTACTCAAATGGTATTTGGCATATGAGGATTTACGTAGTTTCTTCAGGACGTTTTCAATATGTAGTTTCCAATTGAAATGACTATCTATAAAAATATATCAATTTTTGTAATTAATTAATTGGATTAATCGAGCTAACATGGCCTAAGGAGTTTTGTATTTAAAAATGAATTCTAGCGAAATACCACACACTCAACCATTACGCTACGATCGTTTCGCCTGGTGGTTTAAGCCAGGCTCATCAGGCGTATTTGAATGCTAATGCCTAGAAGACTAAGGCTGTTTTTGATAACTTCTATTAATACAAACATTTTTACAAATTTGTAATTATGAAGTATTTATTGAAGTCTTTTTTTTATCAAGTCACCCTAGTGTCTTGTCTAGGAATCATTTTCTCAATACATACACATATAAAATCATGAATTGTTATGCCATTAGTTTTTGAAGTTTTGGTTTTAGTTTGTTGATATGATACATTGGCATCATGTCGACTAGTTTGTTGATATGATATATTGGCAGTGGCTTAGAACGCAGAGATCTCGACAACATTGTCTGTTTGTTGGAGAGGACCCAGGTTCAAACCTCAATTTTGTATGCGACAACGTATCAAAAGCCTTACTGAAGTCTATAAACATTGCTAGACATTGCTTTTGGTCGCTGAGGTTCTTGTTTATTAGGTTTGCAAAATGGCCTAAAGGTTGGTTAATATTCTTTCCTTTCTGGAAGCCATACTAGTTTTTGTTTATAATTTTATTTGTTTTGTTTATTGTTGAAGTTCAATCTCATTTTCGATTGTTTGAGTGGAGTATTCCCCCATTGGCTCAACTTCATTTATTACCCTCTATTACAGAGAGTAATGTTTTTCAAAACGAACTGACAAGTGTTGCAAAATTTTACTGATCGCTACCAATATCATGATTTCATCCCGGCGAGGGGAATTATCAATTGGCTTCTCAGTTTTTGAAATGATGCCTTTTTAGCGAAAAACCGAACTCTTTAAGTGTCTAGTATTCTCATATGAATGAGAATCACACTCACTTTTCGGCTTTTCCAAAGAAACACCAAAATCAAAATATTTTGCAACATGTCAGCACGTATCAACTAAGAGTTCTTCGAATTATGTGAGTTGAAAAGAACACCAACACAGTTGCCTGTGAGGTTGTTATTGGAATTTTGTTTTTTTTTTTTTTTGTTTCAATCTCATTTTCGATTGTTTGAGTGGAGTATTCCAATGGGGGAATACTCCAATCAAAGTGGAGTATTCCAATGAGTATTCCAATAGGGGAATACTCCACTAAAACAATCGAAAATGAGATTGAACTTCAAAAATAATCAAAACAAACAAAATACAGCCGAGGCACGGGCGAATGAATGGAGCTTTGTTAAAAACAAAAAAAAAAAAAACAAAATTCCAATAACAACCTCACAGGCAACTGTGTTGGTGTTCTTTTCAACTCACAGAATTCGAAGAATTCTTAGTTGATACGTGCTGACATGTTGCAAAATATTTTGATTTTGGTGTTTCTTTGGAAAAGCCGAAAAGTGAGTGTGATTCTCATTCATATGAGAATACTAGACACTTAAAGAGTTCGGTTTTTCGCTAAAAAGGCATCATTTCAAAAACTGAGAAGCCAATTGATAATTCCCTTCGCCGGGATGAAATCATGATATTGGTAGCGATCAGTAAAATTTTGCAACACTTGTCAGTTCGTTTTGAAAAACATTACTCTCTGTAATAGAGGGTAATAAATGAAGTTGAGCCAATGGGGGAATACTCCACTCAAACAATCGAAAATTATAATTTTATATTTGGTTATGAAATTATTTAATCTTCTCGTAAATATTTCTTCCAGCACCTTTTCTACGATTGGCAATATAGATATGGGTCTATAATTTCCATAATCTGATTTGATACCATTTTTTATATAGGGCGGATTATGGAATTGTTTTTAAGATCAATTGCTCTTATTCTGTCAATTCCGGCACTTTTCATTGTGTTGAGATTTTTTATTACGTTATTTACTTCTTCGACATTAGTTTCCTCAAGATACATGGTGTTTGGTAGGCTTGATTGTATACTTGGTAAGGTTTTTATTTCACAAAGGTGTACAATATTTTCAACGTTTCTATTGAATTGCTGTGCGAAGTTTTCCGTGATATCAGTGATGTTCCGGTTTGCAAAATTGATTTTGATTGTTTCATCTATATTAGCGTATTTCTTACCAATGATGTTGTTTATCGTTTTTCATGTCTGACGTATATTGCTTCTATTCTTCATAAATTCTTGGTAGTAGTACTGATTTTTGCGAAAATTATTTTTTTATTTAGTTGATTGACGAATTTTTTGTATGTTTTTTCGTTAATTGCATTTTTGTTTCTACGATAATTTTTGTAGAGATTATCTCTAATGTTGCAACAAGTTATAAGTTCATTATTTAACCAGGGTAATCCATTTCTGTTTTTCATTTTTATTTTTGTAGACACAGCGCATTTATTGTAGATATTATTTTCATCCAAATTTCTCCAATCTATAGTTCTTATAAGACTATTTACTTTATAGTTGTTAATTTTCATCTTAGTTTTATTATCGGATGTTCTTGATAAGCCTTCAGTTTTAATGCTTGCAAATATTGTGTAATGATCTGATATTGTAGTTGTGATTATGGCGGATTTAGGCAAGTCTTTCACTCTATGTCTGACGAAAATATGATCTATGCATGTTCTACTACCACGATCATCTTCTCGGGTTATGTGAGTAACAAGGCATTCCAGCCCATTAGCTGCACACATGTCTAAGTAGTTCTTGGCTGATGTGCTACTTCTGCTGTCTCCGATCAGGATGACACTTTGTTTCTCATTAATTATGCTCAGGGACTGATCGAGTTCTTCCATAAACCGGTTTACATTTAGACTAGGTGGACTATAGCATGGTATTAATGTGATAATTTCATTATTAATTTGTAATTCAATATTCATGCTTTCGAAGAAATTAGTTTTGGTATGTACTGTTTTAAAAAATATATTTTCATGAATGTATATGGCAATACCTTCTCCTCTTCCTTCACGATTTAAAAATGCGGAGTTGTAGCCGGTAATTTCATAAAATTGTGTTTCATTATCATTTATATTAGTCTCGGTAAAGATAATAATTTTCATCTTGTTAATTATGTTTCTGATATTTGTTATGAATTCAGTGAAGTTTTTTCTAATGGACCTCATATTCATACATAATATTGAAATATTTTCATTTATGTCTTGCACATCACTTTCTTCAAAATTATTGAGAATATTATTTTGGGTATTCATTTTGATTTTCATTAAAATTTCAAGGAAATTTGATTTGAATTAACTTTTTCATAAAAAGTTAACGAAAAAATAGGCTTTGTTCTTTTCTTGCTTTTCTTGTGTTTGTTTTTTAAAAAAAATATATATATTAAAGAGAGTTGATTATTGGGATCTTTCTATCAATTCAATATCAGCATAGTTATTGATAATTATTTGATGAGATGTTTCATTTTTCCTAGCATAAATGTGTCCATTTTTTACCCATACGAATTTCCAGCCGTTGTCCTTAGCCTTCATTTTGGTCAACCAAAACATTCTCCTATAATTTGATGTAAGTTCATCATTTATATAGATGTATCAATTTGTGGGTATGTCACTGTTACTTAGAACGTTTTCATTTACCCTGTGTCTCTTTAATTTATCCATAATCTCTTTCCTTTTGTTTGCGGAAGATAACTCAACTATTATCTTATTTTTTGATTTCACATGAAATGCGTTCTCAATATGAGTATCTTTGACTTCGACGCCTACCGACGCTGCAATTTTTTTCATTACAGTGTTTGCATCCATGTTGACGACGTAAGCGTTGTTTATTTCAATATTTCTTTGTATTGCTTTCCGTTCGAGAATATTTATTCTTCTATCCATCTCACTGATCTGTTTGGTTTTTTCTTCATCTCTCTTCTGCAGTTCAGTGACCTGAGATGAGATATTGGATAGTGTTTTATTTAGTTTACTCAGACTTTTGTTGATGCTCTCTGCCATGTTGTTGTTAGTGATGGTCAGTGTATTCATCTTTGCTATCATTTGCTGCATTGCAGATTTGAGTTCTCCCATATCTGTTTTGATATCATTATAGTATGTCTTGTTATTGTTGCGATACTGAGATTCACTTGTTTTCGCTCGTTTGTTTTCGTTACTGAGAGAGTCAGCACCTCCATCATCCATCTCCCTCTGCTTCTATTGTTGTTGTTGAGAATTAGGTTGTGTGATTTCTTCAACACAGAGCGCTACTTCAACAAATTGAGCTTGATGTAAGGTAGAGTGTTCTGCCGAATGTGGATTTTGTTGTTTTAATGCAATTTGCAAATCATCGGTGTTAACATATGTGTGGTTGGTGTTTTTGGGAGATCTTTGCCTTGATCTGCAGATCTTACATTTCCACTCCAATTTTCGTGACGTGCCCATAGTTTTGTAACTGGTTTCAGAGAGCCCACTACATGCGGAGAAATGGTATTTTTTGTCGCATACGTAGTTAGCCGACGTTATTGGTACATTACATTTATTGAATACAACCGTTGGTACTTGAAAAAAGTCCATTTTTGTTTTCGTTTTCACCGAAATTATTTGAAAATTTAAGTTTAGTTCAAATTTGAAACAGCTTTTTTTGCGATGCGCGTAGTTTAAGCACTTCTGTTTGCTACAAGAGTCAAAACTGAACTGAAAACTTCTATAGAATAGAAGACGACACATGTTGTCTTCAATAGAGTAGAAATCGACAAATGTTGTCTTTTATAGAATGGAAGACGACATATGTTGTTTTCTACAGAATAGAATACGGCATATGTTGTCTTCTATAGAATAGAAGACGACACATGTTGTCTTCTGTAGAATAGAAGACGACGTATGCTGTCTTCTGTAGAATAGAAGACGAGATATGTTGTCTTCTATAGAATGGACACATGTTTTCTTCTACAGAATAGAAGACGACACATGTTGTCTTCTATAGAATAGAAGACGACACATGTTGTCTTCTATAGAATAGAAGACGGCACATGTTGTCTTCTATAGAATAGAAGACGACACATGTTGTCTTCTATAGAATAGAAGACGACACATGTTGTCTTCTATAGAATAGAAGACGACACATGTTGTATTCTATAGAATAGAATACGACACATGCTGTCTTCTTTAGAATAGAAAACGAAATATGTTGTCTTCTATAGTATAAAAGACGACACATGTTGTCTTCAATAGAATAGAAAAACGACACATGTTGTCTTCTATAGAATAGAAAAACGACACATGTCTGCTATAGAATAGAAGACGACACATGCTGTCTTCAATAGAATAGGGAAACGACACATGTTGTCTTCTATAAAAAATTCCGGCCTAATAAAACAACGCTAAGATTAATCATCAAAAAAGTTTTATTTTATTTCAAATCATTCTCCAGCATGACTTATACACTTTTACATGCGCTTATACTAATTGTTGAAAAACTTTTTCCACTCCCATTGAGAATAAAAAGTCATTGGGTGCCAATTGAGGGCTGTACGACAGGTAACCCTTCAATTCCACGTTTGAATCGATGTGGGAGAACTCGCATTTTCATTGTGCATACTGATTCATCTTGTTCGTTTTTCGGATTTCTCTTGAGACTCCAAACAAATTGTAGTGTACCACTCAGAATTTACAGAGCCACAGTCAGTTTTACCGAAGGAACAGGCGACTATTTGCTTCGAAGTGCTTGGTTCATTACACTGTGTGTAATTTTTTGAGTCATGTTTTATTAACCATATTCTGACACTCCAATGTGATAGAACACCAAAAATGAGAAGACACGTGTCTCGCCGTTTTTCCCTATCTCATCAACTTTCGCGGTTATAGGCTTCCAAAGGTTTGATGCTTTGATGTACAAAGGGTCATTTAGTCAGGAATATAACTTCCAAACCGTTAGGAAATTTGAATTTATCTCGGAGGCAAAGTTGTAGCTCTTGTCTTAAAGAACAAAAATTGTGAACACATATAATCCATCAAGCTTCATCTGCAAGGTCAAAATCGCCAGGGTTAAATTTCTTTTAAAAATTTTCTGAAGTTTTGTTATACAGCTTTCAAACCGATCAAAATTCGTTTTCACCGAAATTATTTGAAAATTTAAGTTTAGTTCAAATTTGAAACAGCTTTTTTTGCGATGCGCGTAGTTTAAGCACTTCTGTTTGCTACAAGAGTCAAAACTGAACTGAAAACTTCTATAGAATAGAAGACGACACATGTTGTCTTCAATAGAGTAGAAATCGACAAATGTTGTCTTTTATAGAATGGAAGACGACATATGTTGTTTTCTACAGAATAGAATACGGCATATGTTGTCTTCTATAGAATAGAAGACGACACATGTTGTCTTCTGTAGAATAGAAGACGACGTATGCTGTCTTCTGTAGAATAGAAGACGAGATATGTTGTCTTCTATAGAATGGACACATGTTTTCTTCTACAGAATAGAAGACGACACATGTTGTCTTCTATAGAATAGAAGACGACACATGTTGTCTTCTATAGAATAGAAGACGGCACATGTTGTCTTCTATAGAATAGAAGACGACACATGTTGTCTTCTATAGAATAGAAGACGACACATGTTGTCTTCTATAGAATAGAAGACGACACATGTTGTATTCTATAGAATAGAATACGACACATGCTGTCTTCTTTAGAATAGAAAACGAAATATGTTGTCTTCTATAGTATAAAAGACGACACATGTTGTCTTCAATAGAATAGAAAAACGACACATGTTGTCTTCTATAGAATAGAAAAACGACACATGTCTGCTATAGAATAGAAGACGACACATGCTGTCTTCAATAGAATAGGGAAACGACACATGTTGTCTTCTATAAAAAATTCCGGCCTAATAAAACAACGCTAAGATTAATCATCAAAAAAGTTTTATTTTATTTCAAATCATTCTCCAGCATGACTTATACACTTTTACATGCGCTTATACTAATTGTTGAAAAACTTTTTCCACTCCCATTGAGAATAAAAAGTCATTGGGTGCCAATTGAGGGCTGTACGACAGGTAACCCTTCAATTCCACGTTTGAATCGATGTGGGAGAACTCGCATTTTCATTGTGCATACTGATTCATCTTGTTCGTTTTTCGGATTTCTCTTGAGACTCCAAACAAATTGTAGTGTACCACTCAGAATTTACAGAGCCACAGTCAGTTTTACCGAAGGAACAGGCGACTATTTGCTTCGAAGTGCTTGGTTCATTACACTGTGTGTAATTTTTTGAGTCATGTTTTATTAACCATATTCTGACACTCCAATGTGATAGAACACCAAAAATGAGAAGACACGTGTCTCGCCGTTTTTCCCTATCTCATCAACTTTCGCGGTTATAGGCTTCCAAAGGTTTGATGCTTTGATGTACAAAGGGTCATTTAGTCAGGAATATAACTTCCAAACCGTTAGGAAATTTGAATTTATCTCGGAGGCAAAGTTGTAGCTCTTGTCTTAAAGAACAAAAATTGTGAACACATATAATCCATCAAGCTTCATCTGCAAGGTCAAAATCGCCAGGGTTAAATTTCTTTTAAAAATTTTCTGAAGTTTTGTTATACAGCTTTCAAACCGATCAAAATTGGAGCAAACAACCAATTAGCAAAATGTAACTTAGAACTTAGTAAACAACTTTCTAAAACATTCGAACTCTGTTGAAACGGATCTTAATTGTCAAAATAGCAAAACAATTGCGTTTTTGTCCTCTTTTCTCGGCTTCTGCTCCATAGATATTAAACCGTTCAAGATTCAAGAAAACAATCAACC